>NW_027551756.1:612549-918823 GCF_045843805.1 Urocitellus parryii
ATAGAGGGAGACATTGGGCTAATGAATGCCATTCTCAAACCACCATAGAGGGTATTCCGTTATCAAAAAATGGACAAAGACCAAGTGTCTACCCACGATATCGTGGAGAAAGGCATCAGGCCCCATTGTCAAAAAACGAATTGGAGGGCCCAATGCCCCGGGGCCCAAAACCACAAATATACGGGGCAATGGAGGAACCCAGCAGCACCATCAAGGTGGTGCCCAGGACGCATTATCCATCAGATCCCTCATCAGACAGACTAGAGGGAGCGCAGGGTTGGACATCTGTGCCTCTGCCAGAGCAGTATTAACTCCAGAGATGGGAGTTCAAATCATTCCCACAGGAGTAAAAGGACCTCTTCCCCAGGGAACAGTAGGCTTATTATTAGGACGCAGTTCTTCTACACTTAAAGGACTTATGATAAGTCCTGGGGTAATTGATCCCGATTATGAGGGTGAAATAAAAATCATAGCTAGTTCTCCAAGAGGTATATCAGTAATTTCATCAGGAGATAGAATAGCACAGTTATTAATAATACCAAGCCTACATGATAAATTTTCCAGTTGTAATGTAGAAAGAGTTTCCAAGGGATTAGGCTCCACAGGTGTAGATTGGGCTATGCTATCTTTAAATTTAGATTCTCGCCCTATGCTAAAATTAAATATTCAAGGGCATGATTTTAATGGACTGCTGGACACAGGCGCTGACCTCAGCATCATATCTCGCCAGGAGTGGCCTAAGCATTGGCCATTACAGCAAGCGACCCAAACGCTTAGAGGCCTAGGAGTGGCAACTAATCCCCATAGAAGTGCAATGGTATTAGATTGGAGGGATCCTGAAGGATGTGAAGGAACTATACAGCCCTATGTATTGGACCATCTCCCCATAAATTTATGGGGACGAGACGTCCTAGATCAATTAGGATTGACATTAACAAATAACGTCAATCCTAACGCGCCCACTACTAGGGCAAAACAAGGCTTTAGAAAAGAAAAGAGATTAAGAGATCAAGAACAAGATATAACAGCACCAATTCAAGTAGATCAAGAGATAGATAAACATGGATTGGGTTTTCAAAAAGGGCCACTGAGACAATCAAAATTACTTGGAAATCAGAAAGACCAGTGTGGGTTCCTCAGTGGCCCCTAACTAAAGAAAAGATACAAGTAGCCCATGATCTGGTCAAACAGCAATTAGCGGAAGGACATATACAACCTTCCGTATCTCCCCATAATACTCCCATTTTTGTTATTAAAAAGAAATCTGGTAAATGGAGATTATTACAAGATTTGAGAGCCATCAATAATGAGATGGTTATTATGGGACCTGCTCAATCAGGGATTCCCCAATTGTCTGCTCTACCAAAAACCTGGCATGTTCTAGCTATAGATATTAAAGATTGTTTCTTCTCAATTCCAATTCATCCCGAGGATAGTCCGCATTTTGCATTTACTATCCCTGCACTGAATCATGAAGGTCCTGATCAGAGATATGAATGGAAAGTACTCCCTCAAGGGATGGCTAACAGCCCAACTTTGTGCCAAATTTATGTTGATAAAGCAATCCAGCCACTTAGAAATCAAAACCCTGAACTACAGATATTTCACTATATGGATGATGTGTTAATGGCACATAAAGATAAAAACACATTGCTAGAATGTTATGCCACGCTTACAAACTTATTAAAAAATTATAATCTAGAGATAGCAATAGATAAAGTACAATTAAATCTTCCAATTAATTATTTAGGAGTTCTATTATCCTCAACCATGGTCCGTCCACCAAAAATTCAAATACGAGTAGATCGACTCAAATCACTTAATGACTTTCAAAAGTTATTGGGAGATATAAATTGGATAAGGCCTTATCTAGGCATACCAACAGGAGAATTAGGACCTTTATTTGATATTTTAAAAGGTCCATCAGATCCAAATTCACCCCGCATGTTAACGCCTGAAGCTAGAAAGGCATTAAAAATCATTGAAACATATATTGAAAATATGCATTTGGATAGAATTGATATAAGTTTGCCTTTATTATTTATTGTACTACCGACAAAAAATATTCCTACAGGGGTATTTTGGCAAGAAGGTCCATTATTATGGATACATTTATCTTATTCTCCTAATACTATTCTTACTAGATATCCTGAGGCTGTAGGGCAATTAATACTCAAAGGAATAAAAGCAGCAAAAGGAGTGTTTGGGATTTCTCCCAATAAAATTATTACTCCATATACTATGGATCAAATTGATGAGTTAGCTAATGAGTTAAATACTTGGGCAATAATCATGTGTAAATCTAGTGTTGCATTTGATAATCACTTGCCATCTAATCCTTTGTTGTCTTTTTGGTCTAAGCATCCTATAGTTTTTCCAAAAATGACAAGAAAAACCCCTATCATAAATGCTCCAAATATATTCACTGATGGGTCAAACAATGGTACAGCAGCAGTAGTTACTCCTGATCAAACTTTTACATTTTTAGTACCCAAACAATCAGCTCAAAAGGTAGAGCTCAATGCAGTATTGCAAGCTTTTATGATGTTCAAAGATTCTACATTTAATTTATTTTCTGATAGTCAGTATGTAGTTAATGCTATCGTATCTCTTGAAGATGCTGGTAGGATTTCTCCTTCCTCTACTGTTTTCTCTTTGTTTTCTGCTATACAAAGTCTAATCTGGGATAGAAAGGATCCATTCTTTATAGGACATATCAGAGCACATACAGGATTGCCTGGAGCCCTTAGTTTGGGTAATGAACTAGCAGATAAATCTACACATGACATACATATTTTCTCCACAATAGAAGAAGCTATAAATTTTCATAAAAGGTTCCATGTCAATGCTAATACTTTACAAAAACGTTTTAAAATAACTAAAGAACAAGCCAGACATATAATAAAACAATGTCAAAATTGTGTGACATTTTTGCCACAAGTTAATCTTGGAGTCAATCCTAGAGGACTGATACCTAACCATATTTGGCAGATGGACGTCACACACTTGCCAGAATTTGGAAAATTAAAATATTTACATGTTACAGTTGATACTTCTTCTGGATTTTTGATGGGCTCCCTTCATCCCAGAGAAAAAACTAAAGATGTTATAGCTCATTGCTTACAAAATTTTGCCACTGTGGGTGTTCCTAAACAGTTAAAAACTGATAATGGCCCTGGTTACACTTCCAAGTCTTTTAAACAATTTTGCTCATCATTTGGCATTACTCATATAACAGGAATCCCATACAACCCACAGGGACAAGGCATAGTTGAAAGAGCTCATCAAACTATAAAAATGTACTTATTAAAGCAAAGGGAGGGAATTAGTAAGGGGTATATATCCCCCAAAGATAAACTTAAAATAACCCTTTTTACTCTAAACTTTCTAAATTTGGATTCATCAGGACTTAGTGCTGCGGAAAGACATATGTATCCGAAAAATGTACATAAGCCTAAGGTACTTTGGAAAGATATTCTAACAGGACAATGGAAAGGTCCGGACCCAGTAATAGTCTGGAGTCGGGGCTCCGTCTGTGTTTTTCCACAGGAGGAACAGCAACCAATTTGGATTCCAGAGAGATTAACTAAAACAATTTCTACAGAAAAAGAAGATGATTTGACTCAAATCCATAACAGCTGATATCCAGAGTTCCAGCCTGGCTATTCTTGCATCTGCGACAGTGATTTACCACGGTGCCTTTTTCAATATCTATTTTATTATTTGCATTTTCCCACATCATAAAGTTCTATTTTATTTTATTTTATTTTATTTTACCTTATTTTTTAAGCTCATATAAACCTAGGTTAATGTTTTTCTGATCAGTTTTATTTTTTTGACTGTGTTTTATTTATTTATTTTTTTTTAAACTGTAAAGTTTTTAAACATTGCAATGGAGATTTCACCTAGCTATAGCTACAAGGCCTTTATTTACTATTGTCTTATATGTTCTATGTTATGTATGCTGTTTTGTGTTGTATGTCTGTATGTGTGTATGTCCATATTTCATTTATAAGGAGCGCTCATGTATAAATAGATACAAGTATTCAAAAAAAAAAATTTAGTCACGTGACTTATATGGTTTAATTTACTTTAGGTAAACAGCTGTTATTAAATTTTGTTTTTAAAGGTGGTTAACAGATATGTTTGTTTACTTTCACCTTTCCTTTTCATTATATTTCATAATTCTGTTCAGGATAATGTCTCTTTAGCAACATGGCCATAATTCCCATCTCCATCCCAGTGCCGGTGAAGACTAAGACCAAACTACAACTTTTATGATAGCTATCACTATAAACTGTATAAATTGATACATCAATCAAAATAACTCAATAAGACTGCTCAATCAAGGACTTAATTTACTTTGGGAGGAAATGGACATATTGATAGACTGCTCCAATTTGAACTGCTCAATCAAGGACTTAATTTACCTTGGGAGGAAATGGACATATTGATAGACTCCTCCACTTTGAACTGCTTACACAACTTGTCTGGACTATGTATCACCTGTATGCATTGTGTTCTATTTGTTGATACAGCGAACTGGTAGTGCTAAATATCTTAGCCGATGTGTCACCAGTGTTTCCATAGGAGCCGTCAATTGGCTTGGTGTCGTGGCAATTCTGCGTCTTTCTCCCTTCTGCTAGTGATGGTATAAATTTGGGGGCCAACAGAGGTGAGGCAAGAACCTCACCCCCCCACTGGCACCAAGGTTAAATTTGGGGGCCAACAGAGGTGAGGCAAGAACCTCACCCCCCACTGGTGCATAGGCCTATTACACAGGTATGGCTATATACTGGACCGGTAGTCAGTGACGGGTATGATTCGGTTACAGTGGTATCAACCTAAGCCAGGAGACTGACGCAATAAGGTCAGTTTTCCCATGACGGGTAAGAACCATATGTGAATTGGACATACCTAACAGGCACGGTCCCTAGCCACATTTGCCTGTTGTTTATTTAAACAGAAGGGGGCAGATGTTAGGAGCCACAGCAAAAATATTGATACAGGCACCTTTGGATTTTATGACTGCCAGCCAGCAATTCACATTCATATGGTAATTGGACTCATGCTGTCTAGCTGGGCCCATTTTCAGGACTCAGGTTACTCATGTCACTCTTGTAATGGGAGAGTTCCCATTGGTTGGGAAAGGATGGTAGGAGGGTGTTCCGGGGGAAGGGGAAACCCCCCGGCTCAGGTAGAACACACGTGGCGGACCCACCTGTTAGGGGACGCACACGGCCTCTCTCTAAATAAAACTTTGTCTCAGTTTGACTGGCTTGTGTTTTTGTGCCCAACTGGGCTGCAAGATTGCAAGCCCACGTGCACTGACAGCTCAGCAGGGAATCGCTCAGCCGGGGTGCCGCAGGCAGTGCTCGGCAGCAGGAGCGGCAGCAGCCTGCGGCAATAACTGATCTAATTATTAAAATTTCAGACATTTTTCATAAAGCATTCTATAAAGAACCAGAAATTTTAAAAAGAAGTCATATTAGTCATACTATCATAGATAATCATGAAAAATTGAAAAATATCAATATTCATCAATAACAGATAAGGTTAATATGTTTTTATTATTTTGTATAATTTATAAATTCATAACTTACTCATATATAGGCACATATATTCATCAACTGTAAAATTAATTTATATTAACACTATTAACAAAATTAGGATTTCAGAGCATGTTTAGTTATAAAATATGAAATGAAAAGGTAGTAAAATATACAAATAGTTCTCTGTTCTTCACTATATTTTATCAGTGCATTGTAGACTTACATAAGGTGGGATTTGTTATTATGTATTCATACTTGGGTGTGAATGTACCATATAATGTGAAAACTTTTAATTCTTTAGGATAAATATTAAGGACTGGTAGAGCTGGATCATATGGCACTTCCATGCCTAGATTTCTGAAGTGTCTTCACATTGATTTTTCATAGTGATCGCACTAATTTACAATCCTAACAACACCGTAAAAGTGTTCCTTTTTCTTCACATTGTCTTTGGCACTTGCTATGGTTTATAAATTTAATGACTGCCATTCTGAATGGAGGTGAAATCTCTCTGTAATTTTGATTTTCATTTCCCTAATTGTTAACGATGTTGAACATTTTTTCCATATAATGGTTGACCATTTGTATTTCTTCTGAGAAGTTTCTCTTTAGTTTATTTCTCCATTCATTATTTGGGTTATTTGTTTTTCTGGGGTTGTTTTTTGATTTCTTTATATATTCTGGACATTAATCCTCTGTGAAAAGACCAGCTAGAAAAATTTTCTCCCTTTTTTCTAACTTCTCTTTTCACATTGTTAACTGTTTCCTTGCTGTGTAGAACTTTTTGTTTCATTTTTTTTAAAGAGAGAGGGAGAAAGAGAATTTTTTTTAATATTTATTTTTTAGTTATGGGCGGACACAACATCTTTGTTTGTATGTGGTGCTGAGGATCCAACCCAGGCTGCAAGCATGCCAGGCGAGCGCGCTACCGCTTGAGCCACATCCCCAGTCCCTTTTTTTTGTTTTTCATTTTTCATTTGATCTCATTCTATTTATTAACTCTTGGCATTATTCCCTATGCTTTACAAGGCCTATTGAGAAAGTCATTGCCTATGCATATATTTTGGAGTGCTGATCCTATGTTTTCTTCGAGGAGTGGCATAGTTTCTAATCTAATTCCTAGAATTTTGGTCCATTGGGAGTTAATTTTTGTGTATTCTCATTCTTCTACATATAAAACCAGTTTTCTCAGAATCATTTATTAAAAAGTTTGTCTTTTCTCCAATGTGTGTTTTTGGTAAGTTTGTCAAGCATCAGATGACTGCATCTGAGTGGTTTGTATCTGTGTTTTCTATTCTGTACTGTGTATCTGTTTTTATACTGGTGAAGAAGAAGAAGAAGGAGGAGGAGGAGGAGGAAGAGAAGGAGGAGGAGGAGGAGGAGGAGGAGGAGGAGGAGGAGGAGAAGTGAAAGCTCAAGAAGCCAACTAAGTGACTATGTTGGTTACATTCAATTAATATAAAATTAGAAAATACTTTAGGTTAATACAGAGAACTCTGGAGAGCTTTTGTCATTGACATTTATTTATTTATTTATTTATTTATTTATTTATTTATTTATTTGGAGGGGGCTGGTAACCAGGGATTGAACTCAGGGGCACTTGACCACTGAGTCACATCCCCAGCCCTATTTTGTATTTTATTAAGACAAAGCATCTCACTGAGTTGCTTAGTGCCTTGCTTTTTGCTGAATCTGGCTTTGAACTCTTGATCTTCCTGCTTCTGCCTCTGGATTCACTATTTTTATCCTTAAAAAGAAATATTGATAAATTATTTTAAAAATTTGGTTCCTAAATATGATGTAGTTATAAATAGTAGGAAAATGTAACTATTTTATCCTCCAATTAAAGATATATCTCTTTTATTTTCCTATAGTGGTTAAGACCCAATACTAAATTTTGATTCTGAAAGTCTCAGGATCTGTTTAGCTTTCACTGCTTCAGTGAAAAGGTTCATCTTGGTTGTTCAGCGCCACCTGCTGGACATGCAGGGAAACAAGGCCTTCTAGCTTATTTTAACAGACTTCAACAAACAGACTCAGTCCTTTTCCTGGGGCAGGCCCTAGGGCTGTCCCAGATGTCCTTGAGTGACAGTTTTACACAAGTGGCCAAGAATCAGCTACACGATGAGAATAAGTAGTTGGCTGTTAATTGACCCTTGTATTTGCAGTCAGATGATAGAAACCAGATTTTCAACTTTGCTCTATCCTGAATATCTGCCTTTGAGATTCATGATTGTGGGAGTTTTGACTAGCTATCCACTCTCCAGAGCTTGAATTCTGTTTTCTAGAAACTTGGGTAATAATATCTATGACTTTTGTGAAGCCCAACTAAAGAAATGCAAAGACATTTGCACACTGTAAAATGCAATGGAAACGTGAAAGTTCCACCACTTCTCTTTTCAGTCCTTGATGGAAAGTGCCATTCAGAAGGTGGCACTTACTTCCCCTAAGTGAAAGGAATTGTGAAGAAAACAGCTATCAGAAGACACAGATGACCTGAAATGAGTGCTGGAAAGAAGAGAAGAATCTTAACATACATCAAGTGAAGAACATATATACATCCATTGCACATGATCATTTTGATATTTGGATTATGTCTTAATGTTGTTTTGAATTTTCCATAAATTATACCGGAACAAAACATATTAAAACACAAGCAAAAAAAAAAAAAAAAAAAAACAGTAAACTACCGAAAGTTGCTTGTAAACCATGATATATCACTTCAAAATAGTTAATGAGAATTATTTCATTCTTAAAAATAATGACTTTTATTCTTAATATTCTTTAGAAAATACACACATAAATATTAAATAAAAGATATGTAGAGTTATATCTATTATATAAAATGTACTCACTAGAATAAGAGAAAAGAAAAATCTCTAATCAAAGAAAAGATAAAAAGGGGGAATATATAGGAGTGTGTGAAAAAGAGGAAAAACTAAGATAATAGAAATTTGACAAAAGCACAACCAAGTTCCAAAAAATGATACAAAATTTAAAAAACAACTGTAGAAATTTTATGACACCCTCAAAATAACATTAAAATAAATCATTGCCAAGTGGTATGAGGAACAAAGTATTTTTTAAAGGGTGTTACATGAGGGTATAAGGTGAATATTAGGCCTGATGAAAGATTTTGAATATTGATAAATGGTACCATACTCAATGATGTAACTATCATGAATCATATAGATTCAGTAATAGAGCTTCAACACAGAAAATAATACTGACGAGTAGTATGAGGAGAATTAGAAAAATCACATTGCAATTGGAAACAACCCTACCTCCCTCAATCTTTGATAAAGAATGTAGACAAAAATTACCCAGACATAAGGATTTGAACTGAATATGGGACTTACTATATGTATATCAATTTTCATGTGGTGGTGAGCATCCTTAACCCAAAACTCTGATATCTGAAATTGCTTGAAAATCTGGAAATGTTTGAGTGGTCAATATGACACCACAACTGGAAAATTTTATACCACAAAACTTGGTTTCATGCAGAAACTTCTAAAAGTATTATATAAAATTACCTTCAAGTTATGTGTACAAGGTGAAAATATCTTGGCTCCATCCCCTAAACTACCGAAAGTTGCCTGTAAAACATGATCTATCACTTCAAAATAGTTAATAAGAATTCTTTCATTCTTAAAAATAAGAAGTCTTTTATTCTTATATTTCATTATTATATATGTGTTATGATTTGGATGTGAGGTGTCCCCCAAAAGCTCATGTGTTAAACAATGCAAGAGCATTCAGAGGTGAAATGATTGAGTTATTAGTGTCTTAACCCAATCAGTGAATTAATCTCCTAATAGGGATTAAATGAGTGGTAACTGAAGGTAGGCAAGGTGTGTCAGGAAGAGGTGTGTCATTCGGGTGTGCCTTTGGGGTACATATTTGGTGAGCTGAGCTAAGCTCTCTCTGATGGCTAATCATCCTTTTACCCGCCACACTCTTACACCATGATGTTCTGTCTCACGTTGAGCCTGAAGGAATGGAGCTTTCTATGGACTAAGACCTCTGAAAGCATGAGCCCCCAAACAAGCTTTTCTTCCTCTAAAATTATTGTCAGGTCTTTTAGTCACAGCTTTGAAAAAGCTGATTAAAACCTTATGCGTGTACATTTTAGAAAAGATAGCCTATTCAACAAACGGTCCTGGGAAAACTGGAACTCCATATGTAGCAAGATGAAATTAAACTTCTCTCTCTTACCCTGCACAAAAATCAACTCAAAGTGTATCAAAGACTTAGACACTAGAACAGAGACTCTGTGCCTAATAGAAGGAAAAGTAGGACCAAATCTCTACCATGTCGGTTTAGGAACTGACTTCCTAAATCAGACTTCTAAAGCAAAAGAAGTAAAATGAAGAATCTACAAATGGTATGGATTCAAACTAAAAAACTTCTTCTCAGCAAAGGAAACAATCAATAACCTGAAGAGAGAGCCTATGATATGGGAGAAAATCTTTACCACACAAACCTCAGATACATCACTAATCTCCAGAATATATAAAAACTCTAAAAACTTCACACACACACACACACACACATACAAATAATAATCCAATCAATAAATGGGCTAAGGAACTGAACAGACACTTCACAGAAGAAGAAATACAATGTTGATCGAAAGAAACATGAAAAAAATGTTCATCATCTCTAGTGATTAGAGAAATGTGATTCAAAATTCCACTAAAATTCCATCTCACTCTAGTCAGAATGGCAATTATTAACAATACAAGCAACAATAAATGTTGCTGAGGATGTGGGGGAAAAGAGACACTCATACATTGCTGGTGGGATTGCAAATTGGTGCAACCACTGTAGAAAACAATATGGAGATTCCTCAGAAAACTGAATGGAACCACCATTTGACCCAGCTATAGCATTCTTTCATTTATACCCAAAATACTTAAAACCAGCATACTACACTTATGCAGCCATATCAATGTTTATAGCAGCTTGATTCACAATAGCTAAACTATGGAACCAACCTAGATGTCCTTCAACAGATGACTGCATAAAGAAAATGTGGTACACAAGGGAATATTACTCATCCTTAAAGAATAATTAAATGATGGCATTTTCAGGTAAGTGGATAGAGCTAGAGAATATCATGCTAATCAAAATAAGCCAATTCCCCAAAATAAAAAAAAAAAACTAATGTTTTCTCTAATAAGTGGATGCTAATCCTTAATGATGTGTGACAGTGGGAAAGAATGTAGCAACTTTGGATTATGCAGAGGGATTTTTTTTCAAGTGTATAAATTTCATTAAATATCTCTTCACTGAAAAATCTAAAACATAATACAGCAGGCCAAGAATAATCATTCTATTTCTAAGAAAAATGCTGTCTGTAAATAAACATACCTTGGAGTGAAGTACATATTTTCGTTTCATTATTCCCAGTGGTTTTAGTTTGGCATATAGCAAGGATGCAGACTGATTTCTGAAAACCACCTCCCTCACTTCCCACAAAGTTCCTGGTTTTGGCGCACAAAGGTTACAAGGTGCCTCTGCTGGGCCTTGGCATCCCTGTTCCCTACTGGTGGAAACTGATTTTTCTACAGATGGGCTCAAACTTCATCTCCCTAAAAATACCTGCTTGATTTTTAAGTTGGGGGGGGAATATGAAGTATGAGAGTAGGTGTCTGTGTGTGACATTTGTGCCCTACCTCCAGGAACCTCAAATTCAGAGTCACAGACCCTCTGGATATTCTTTAGGTCCTCTGAAAGGAAGGTCTTTGCTGAGGCTTAAAAAGCAGTTTGGCCTTTGACATCTTATAAAGAGATTTTTTTTTCAAGTGTATAAATTTTATTAAATATCTCTTCACTGAAAAATCTAAAACATAATGGGAATGATAAGGATGGTGGAATGAGATGAACATGATTCCCCTATATATAACTATGCTACACCATGCTTAGCAAGAGGAAAGAGATGTTGTGCTCCATGTGTGTACAGTGTGTCAAAATGCATTTTACTGTCATGTATAACTAATTAGGATAAATTTTAAAAATCTGTGTGTGTAAGTATATCTCTCTATATATATCTATATATATAACTATATCTATATATATAACTATATATATATATATATATATATATATATATATATATATATATATATATATATCTCCATCCAAAATTACTCAAGTGGGCAGGAAAATAGGTATTATTGAAAGCCAACTTTAAAGAAAGATAAAAGAAACCTTTTTGTTTTGAATTTCCATCTTCAGAAAACTTAAAGGCCAAGAAAACTTTTTTATAAGAGAAGAAGATGATGAAGTGGGACAAGAGGCAGGAAAAATACCTATGAAGGTTAGTCTGTGTTGGAGAACATGTCAGTGGTGCCTGGCCAGGGCAGGACTAGTTTCCCTTCTCAACATGAGGAAGGTCAGAAGTTAAAACACCTTGGAGCTTTAATTCTCAGTGTAAAGAAATTCCCCCTAGTTTTAGATACATTCCCTTAATTTCAGAGGGAGACTGTTTCAAATTATCCTATTTAGTACAACCTGCAGTCTTGAGGGAATCAGAGCTTCGTGTGTTCTGGCTGACTGTCCATCATTAGATCAGTGTGCAGAACTTGAACATAAGGAGTCAGATGTTTTTTTTTCCTAAAGGAGGCAAGTTCTGGTTCATTTAATAGTTCCAGCTAGAGGAAGGGCCTTTTGGTTAGTTTGTAAAATAACTCTTTTCATACCATCACAGCTGTTTGTTTTGTTGGGGTTGGACATGTTTCTCCATGTAATCTCCCTTCTGTCTCTCAACTATGTCCTCTGAAGACACTATGGACTATTATCAAACATATTTGTCCCATGCCATGGAATCCTTGTTCCATTCTTTGATCTCAGTGGTCCCAACTCAGTGGGGAAGTGACACTTTGATTCAGTGTTAGAAGACTTCATTTTTAGCCAATGTCAAGCAACAGGGTTTTAAAAAGATCTGCTCTTAGGTCAGAAAAACACAAAATATTAATAATAGCAAAGCAATCCAGTTTATATAATAGCTCTGAAATAATGAACATAATCTCTTTAGTCCTATAATATTTTGAACCTCTTTTTTTTATTAGAACATTATAGTTATAGTATTATAACCACAACCACATAGGGAATTTGATTTCAATCCACATTCCCTCCTTCCCCTGCTCAATTTCTCTCTCCTTGGCCCTCTTCCTATTCTCCTTCCCCTACTCTACTTATCTTCTTTCACCCTTGTTGTCTCTTCCTAAGATACTTCATTATGGCTTGTGCTTTTGGCATGCACACGTTCTGGCCCAGATCACTCCAAATTAATATTTTCTCTGAGCCTCAAGAGAGCCTCCAGCCACACTTTATCTCTTTCTACTACTAGTGAAAGCAGGAGGGTGAGTTGTTTCAGCTGTTTCCATTCCTGTCTTATTCATCACTGCTTGAACCATTATGGAGGACTTTGCCCAGGTTCTTAGTGGCCCTCAATAGTAGTGAGCAGAACCAAGGAAGTGAACACTGTGCACATAGTCTCTCCTCCCCTTTTGGCATTCACTCCCAATTCCTATGAAACAGAGTTGAAAATCCAAATAAACATTCTAACTTCACTTACATTTCTTTTCTTATTTTTAGTTGACTTTAAAATCACTAATTCTGCAAGTCATGGAGCTGAGCAATATATTATTTTCCTCCTACTAGCTTTGCTGAGATAAGCCCAGGGACATGTGTGCATGGTGAAATCATTTGACCAAGTTGATGTTAAAGGATTTGAAGCCCATTTTTGTCAAAGCTAATGACTTGCCTTGAGCCTGCACAGGTGTTGGATAGGTGACATTTTGACATCAGAGGACCAGAAATTTCATACTCATATCTGCAAACACCAATAATTTCTGAACATGCATCTTGAGAGGAGCCATGGCATTGGATTGCACATGTGTAGACCACTGCTTCCTTCACCTGGAGTCACCTTTCCTCATGCCTTAAATCACCTTGCATCTTTATCCCAGAAAAAAAACATAAACCTTTGTTATAGGAGAGTCTCCATCTCCTTATGCTCAGTCAATGCACAAATCAACACTTTCTCTTTTAAATCTTGTCATTATGTGACTGGCACATACTGCATATTGTGCAAAATAGGTCTAGTTTGGTAATATCTTGTTGAGACAGTCAAGAGGAAAGTCCAGACAGATCTTTGTCATGGCTTTTCAGACCTTTACTGCTATGGAGACCTGTGCACAAGTTAAAACAAGTGTCAAGGACACTTGTCCCAAGAACCATTCCCAGGGCTTTACCCTGGTTCACTTTTTCACTGTAGAAAGACTCTCTGGCTGTGAAGATGTCCTACCCTGTGAGCCAGTTTTGTACAAGTGAACATGTTCTTTTTTCTTTTTCCCTCTAGTTTAATTTTTCTTGTGACAGTTCTGGGTTTGGGATGCACAGTATTTGATATCTGAAAGGAATCTCTGGTTTGAACTTCATTGGGGAAGGGTATGGTTTGCAGTCAGAGGATTAAAGATTCTCTGTCCATAGAAGTTCTCTTTTTTCTCTCTGGTTTATTCTGGTTCTAGGTGGGGATGGCCCATATTTGATCACAGAGGTATGGTCTGGTCTGGTTTGGCCTTCTTTGCAAGGGTCCTCATAGCTGGTTCTACCTGCAGCATAAGTAATGAAATGGAAAATATTAATTACATCTCCACATGCAGCCCATTTGTTGGCATTCTCCCAAAGTGGGCCACTTACACCTATGAATCTATGAGAGGGATAAAAGTGATTTTTTTTAATACTGTCTGATCCTCAGGAGAGTAATGAACTCACAGTGGGTCCTGGAGACAGTGTTGGGAAGAATTTAACTTAAACCTGTCAAGGTAAACTGTCCTCTTATTTCTGAGGAATAGCTTTAGCATGGGTTTCTGGGGCCACTCTGCTCATTCAGGGATTTTTTTCTGAACATTTTAACATAATTAACTCACAGAAATACTTGTAGCTTTTTATGGTGAATTTATTTTGGATTCTGAACACCTAATTGAATATTTTGTTTCATCAGCATGCCTAATTTAAAAATTTGGGTGGAGTATCTTTAAAATAAATCTTAAATTACAATTATAAGAAGGATATGTAAAGTGTAGCTCTCTATTTTTTCTTCTGATTATATTAAGAATAACCATTATTCAAGGTCACTTGCAGATTTATTTCACAGTCATATGTGGAATGCAACCATATAACTGTTAACTCCTACATTATTAGAGACAAAAAAAAAGGAAAAAGAATAAGGAGGAGGAAGAGAAAAAAGAAGGAGAGGGAAGTGGGAAGAAAAGAAAAAAAGGTCAAGAGTCTTTTTTAAAAATCAGGCTGCTATGAAAACCACTTTACCCCCCAAATGTTGGCTCTCAATCCTCGTAATACAGAAAAGGAGTATCTTAAAAGTTGAGTCATGTAAACAAGTGACCTTATCTTCTTCCATGTTGCCATACATATAATTTGGATTGAATTGTCCTTTAAAAAACTGATAAATTCATATTGTTATTATATCTCTCCTGTGTATCCTGTTAGCACTTTAACTTATAGGGGTTTTCTTTGACAAAGAAATAACTTGAAATGCTTGTCTGATATTTCATGTATGTAAAACTGTCAATGATAGATTAGGTGGATGGAAATAAAATAAATATTTATAAATGTACTCTTCATGGAAGTCTTAAATTTCTGTTATGCTGAATATTGATTAAACATCTGAGTCACTTATAAATAAGAAATTTAGGGAATGTTGCTTATTTCCCAAAACAGCTGGATATCATCATTAAGGATGCCCATATGCTGGAGTGTGGTAGCACCCCTTGTGATTTGCCACAAGAAGCAGAGAAATTGACCTCCAGCTAGGCTGTCTCTGTACATACTCCCCTTGCAGGTACAAAAGAAGTCTGTGGACTTACCTGGGGAGATGAGGCAAGTATCAAACTACATTACTAAGTAGTTCTAATGTCACCCTGAATTCATGATACACTTAAACCCAGCCACCATATTTCCCACTGATGCTTAAGTTCCTATTCATGATTGTATCCAGATTATAGAACAAATTTATCCCTGGCATCCTGATCTAATAGAACTGCCTTTCGAGAATCCATATCTTCAGGCGTACACTTACAGAAGCATTTTTTAGAACCAAGTTGTGTTGCCTTGCTGTCACTATGATAAAAATACCAGATAAGAATACATGAAGGAAGAAAGTATCTTCCACAGGTATGGTGGAGGAAAGAGGCTCAGTCTTGGAAGCCAGGAAGAAGAGAGAGAGAGAGAGAGAGAGAGAGAGAGAGAGAGAGAGAGAGAAGAGAGAGAGAGAACCCCTACACAGCTGCTTTTGTGCAGAAATCACTGCTGTTGTGCCTTTGTGTAGGGCTCCAGGCCCCTCAGTGTTCGAGCAGGAAGAGGAGGAGGAGGAGGAGGAAAGAGAAGAAGAGGGGATGGGAGGGGAGAGGAGAGCAGAGGTCAGGGCAAGATACAATACCCAAAGGCAAACAACCAATTAACTACCTTTTCCAGCCATTTCCCACCTGCCTACTCTTATCACCCCATAATCCATTCAAATTATTAATCCTTCAAATGGATTAGTCTACTAACCAGGTTATAGCTCTCATAATCTAATAATTTCACTTATGAACATTCCTGCATCAATATATGAGCTTCTCCAGGAACACTAAAGAGCCAAACCATAAACAAGGACAGCACAGAGCAGGTTATAGGGTGGTACCCTGAAAAACACTGGAAGAAGAAGTCCTACCATTCATTACCTTTACACAAGGAAGGATCTAGTGACTCTCACAAGGCCACTCCATTTAGCTAAGGAATAATGGGCACTTTAGAAACACACACACACACACACACACACACACACACACACAGAAACTCTTTTATAAGTTAGATGAAATATAAGGTGCAAACTTTTTTGATTCTCTTGTTTTGGCCTTGTTTTGAATGAAAATATGATGCTAAGCATTGTGTCTCTTTATATGTTCATTTTATCAATTGATTTTTACCTTTGAATAAAATGATATGTTAATTTTAAGAGCTGTAGTTTTGTATTAAATTAACTATAAAAAAATACAGTAGGGATTCCACCTCTTGGGTCTCCTTCTTCCTCTGGGTAGAAGTCTCTTCTGCTGTCCTTTAATAAAGCTTGTACTGTCCACTCTTAAAAAAAATTACACTAAAATACAAGATGAAAAAAATAATATTATTGGCCACAACAAATATTTCATTATTTTCATCCAACTCTTTTCTACACAGAAGTTTTGGGTATACGTTTTGGATTGATTTATTTACTGACTTCTTTATGTGTGTGCAGAGGATAAATCCAGGCTGCAATTCCTTTATCATTGAGCTTCATCCCCAGAACGCTGATTTATTTTATTTATATAATTTCAAAACACTATATACAACCTGTTATACTGTTTCTGATTTTTTATGCTTCATCTCAATTTTACATTTCATTTCTCCTTTTTTAAATAAATATAACCCTTCTTTGAACTGCTTTCAGAGAATTCTGATACCACAATAGTCATTAAAATCCAGCAATAAATAATTTATCCTAATTCTGTTTTAAAATGAAACATGAATAAAATGTATTTCTATATGGGTCTTCAGGAGTCTTTAAACTACCAAATGAATCCAAAAGAATAAATTCATGATAATGTTTGGGTGCATATGGATATATACCTAAGTTATTTAAAAGTCTACAATATAGTATTTTTAATATTCTGAAACATTATATACTACAAAATTTGTTATCTTCCCTATTTGCCTGAAACTTCCCTGAATGCAACAAAGAAATAATGCTCAAGGTCTGGGATCCAAGATGGTGGGCCAGAGGGAGGCAGCATTCTGAGTTGCTCCGTGACCCGGGTCTCAACTAGTGGGAATACTGCTTTTCTGAGAGTGATAGAGGACCCCTACACAGCTGCTTTTGCACAGAAATCACCACTGCTGTGCCTGTGTGCAGGGTTCCAGGCCTCAGTGTTCGAGCAGGACCCCTGAATCCCGACTCCCAACTCCCAACTATTAGCCCACGCAGGACTGCAGGTGCCTTACCAGGATCATGGCACCATTTCTGAACTTCCAGACACGCTCTGCTCCCATGCAGGACACTCAGCTGCTACCCACCCATAGGAACTCCAGCTTCCACTCCCCTGTGGACCCCCATCTACTAACAGGGGGCTCTCTCAGTCGCCTCTTTTGGGGACTCAGCAGCTACTGCCATAGTCCCCTACACTCGGTAGTCTGCCTGCACCTGGGGACATCCCACAGTGGCTGAAGACAGACAACAGCTGCAACACTGCATGCCACAGAGAGCTCATCTCTGAACACAATGCACAATGCCTTCACCCAGCTCCCCCCAGCCAACCCAACACTCTATCGCCAAAATTAGTCTGCCTCCATCTTGGGTCACCTTCATCACCATCTTTATTGGGAGTAACTCTCAGATTGGAATTCCAGCTAGCCAGGTACCCAGTTTCCAATCTCCCCCTCACCCCAGTACTCAGTAACCCATCACAGTAACTGCCCAACACAAAATAGCTCTCAGGGAGGCAGGTATGCAGTGTGATCAGGGCACCACACAGGAGTCCCAGTGAGAGAGGTCCCTTATTTAGGAGAGGGTAAAGGTTCAACAGTTTAGAGACTAACAGAGAGACCAGGAACTGGGAGATCTTCAGGCAATATAAATAGATAAGACCAGACATTCAAATCATACTAGCAAGCGGGCCCAAAAAGATACCCTTGAGGTGCAGTCTCCCTTCCAGGACTGGTGGGTGCCACACCCCACTTCCAGGAGCTCTGCACCAGGAACAGCCCACCCACAATGGCTACCTTCACCATCCTGAGGTTAGAGATACTACCTAACAACAGACAACCCCACCTATTGGATAAGAAGGGAAGCAGGAAAAAAAAAAACAGATTTCCAACCAAAACAATCAATAAAACTGGTTCCTTCCTTCAAGGTATTTTTTTTCTTCTCTCCCTCTATTCTCTCACCCTCACACCCTCAACATATGTGAAACCAAGTACTTTGCATGAATTAGGATTTTGAGAACTGGGATGTCTGAATAGTATATTATTGTTGTGTTGTATAACCCTTTTTTCTATTTTTCCCCTCCAATTTTACTGTCTTAACTTCCTTTATTTTTCTTAATATATATGTGTGTGTGTCTTATGTACTCAACTATCTTTCCACATACTTGCCTACCCAAATTACTTCCTGTCTATTCTCCTACTACTAACCCTCATTTCTCTTTCACACTTCCTAACATATATTAACTCTAGATCCTCACATCCTGCCTCCTCAGCATATCATCCTATGCCTCTCCCCTGGTTCATTGTCCATCAGAAACTGTAAGCCCTTTTACAAACCCAGTGATTATATTATAGATAATAATCTAATTCAACATTTCTGTACATTATGACCAAACTATACTTCTTAATAGCAATGAATTGTATATAGGTTGTATATTGTTTATATTGGGATCAGTGAACATTGTCCTTCCCCACAAAGGAGAGGTATTGGAACCCTACAGGAGCACTATAAGCCTACAGGGTAAAAATGGTAAAGCCTCAGACCCACAGTACTAGAAGGGAAGACACAGGAGCAAGATGAAAATACAAGGGAAGAAAGTGCCCCAAACAAATCAAGATACCACATTATTAGAATCCATGGCCAGTCCAGCAGAAGAAATTACAGAGAAGGAGTTTAGGATGTACATAATTAAAATGTTTTGTGGATGAAAGGATGATATAAGAGAACAAATACAGGTAGCAAAAGATCATTTCAACAAAGAGCTACATAAACAAATACACTAAGCAAATGATTACTTCAATAGGGAGATAGAGGGTCTAAAACAAACAAACAACAACAACAACAACAACAACAAAAATAACCCAGAAAACCTTGAAATGAAAGAAACAATAAACCAAATAAAAATTTCAATTGAAAGCATTACCAACAAAGCAGACCACTTGGAAGACAGAACCTCAGACAATAAAAACAAAATATATAATTTTGAAAAGAATGTAGAACACACAGTGAAAAACAGTAAGAGACCAAGAGCAGAACATTCAAGAAATATAGGATAGTATATAAAAAAAACAAACTTAAGAGTTATTGGGATAGAGGTAGCCATAGAGTTCCAAACCAAAGGAATGAACATTCTGTTCAATGAAATAATATCAGAAAACTTTCCAAACATGAAGAATGAATTTGAAAGCCAAATTCAAGAGGCTTACAGGATGCTAAATGTACAAAATCATAACAGATCCACACCAAGGCACATTATAATAAAAATGCCTAACATAGAGAATAAGGAAAGAATATTAAAGCCATGAGAGAAATGAATCAAATTACATATGGGGGAAAGCAATTAGGATAACTGCAGATTTTTCAACCCAGACCCAATCCTGGAACAACATATATCCAAACAACATATAATGGTCGCCAACCAAGAATCTTGTATCTAGCAAAATTAAGCTTTAGATTTGATGATGAACAAAAGTTAAAAAAAATTACAGCTAGAAAACCTGCACTACAAAACATCCTTGGCAAATATTCCATGAAGTGGAAACCAAAAACAACAATGAAAACCAGCAGAGGGAGGTATTACCATAAAGGAAAAACTAATTAAAGGAAAAACCAAGTCAAGTTCAATATAAAAAATAAACAAAAAAGGATGGGAATATAAATCATGTCTCAATAATAATCCTGAATATTAATGGCCTAAACTCACCACTCAAAAGACATAGGCTAGCAGATTGGATTTAAAAAATTACCCAACAATATGCTGCCTCCAGGAGACTCATCTGATAGGAAAAGACATACACAGACTGAAGGTGAAAGGTTGGGAAAAATCATACCACTCACATGGACTAGTGAAGCAAGCAGGGGTTTCCATCCTCATATCAAATAAAGTAGACTTCAAGCTAAAGTTAATCAAAAGGCATAAAGAATGACATTTCATACTGCTCAAGGGAACCATACACCAACAAGACACACAAATATAAATATATATGCACCAAACAATGGAGCATCTGTGTTCATCAAACAAATTCTTCTCAAGTTCAAGAGTCAAACTGCCACAAAAAAATAATCTTGGATGACTTTAACACACCTCCTTTACCTTTGGATAGATCTTCCAAAATACAACTGAACAAAGAAACTATAGAACTCAATAATACAATCAATAATTTAGACTTAACTGACATATATAGAATATTTCATCCTTCAACAAGCGCATACATTTTCTTCTCAGCAGCACATGAATTCACCATATATTATGCCACAAAGTAATTCTTATCAAATACAAAAAAGTAGAGATACTACCCTGCATTTTATCAGATCATAATGCAATGAAATTAGAAAACAATGACTCCAACACCTGGAGACTAAATAATATGCTATTGAATGAATCATAGGTTGCAAAACACATCAAGGAGGAGATTAAAAAATTCTTAGAGGTAAAAGAGAATACTGACACATAAAATCTCTGAGACACTATGAAGGCAGTATTAAGAGGAAAGTTCATTGCATGAAGTTCATTCCTTAAAAGAAGGAAGATTCAACAAATTACATTACATCTCAAAGTCCTTGAAAAAGAAGAACAAATAAACATCCAAACCATTATAAGACAGGAAATAATTAAAATCAGAGCTAAAATCAATGAAATCAAAACAAAATAAGCAATATTAAAAATTGACAAAATATTGATTCTTTGAAAAAATAAAGAAATTTGACAGACTCTTAGCTAAGCTAACAAAAAGGAGAGAGAAAACTCAAATTACTAACATATGATGAAAAATGTAACATCACAACAGGCACTACAGAAGTACAGAAGATAATTAGAAATTATTTTAAAAATTGTACTCCAATAAAATAGAAAATACTGAAGGCATCAACAAATTTCTTGAGTCATATAATTTGCCCAGATTGAACAAGAATGATATACACAATTTAAAGAGACCAATATCAAGCAATAAAATAGAAGAAACTATCAGAAAGGAAAGAAAAGCTCAGGACAGAATGGATACACAGCCAAGTTCTACAAGGGATACACATAGGAAAAGAAGAACTCAAATTAGCACCATTTGTTGACGATATGATTCTATACCTTGAAGATACAAAAAGTTCCACCAGAAAACTTCTAGAACTAGTATATGAATTCAGCAAAGTAACAGGTCAGCACCCATAAATCAAAGGCATTTCTGTATCTCAGTGACAAATCCTCTGAAAGAGAAATGAAGAAAACTATCTCATTTATAATAGCCTCAAAAAATAAAATACTTGGAAATCAACTTAATGAAAGAGTTGGAAGACCTCTACAATGAAAACTACAGAAGCCTAAAGAAAGAAATCAAAGACCTTAGAAGATGAAAAGATCTACCTTGCTCTTGGATAGGTAGAATACTACCAAAAGCACTGTACAGATTTAATGCAATTCCAATCAAAATCCCAATGGCATTCCTCATAGAAATAGGAAAAGCAGTCATGAAATTCATCTGGAAAAATAAGACCCAGAATAGCTAAAGAAATCTCAGCAAGAAGAGTGAAGCAGGTGGTTTCACTATACCAGACCTTAAACTCTACAACAGAGTAATAGTAACAAAAACAGCATGATATTGGCACCAAAACAGACTGGTAGACCAATGGTACAGAACAGAGGACACAGAGACTAACCCATAAAACTACAATTTTCTTATATTAGACAAAAGTGCCAAAAACATGCATTGGAGAAATGATAGCTTCTTTAACAAATGGTGCTGGGAAAACTGGAAATTCATATGCAACAAAATGAAAATTATATCCCTATCTCTCCTAATGCACAAAACTCAACTCAAAGTGAATCAAGGACCTAGGAATTAAACCAGAAACCCTGAATCTAGTAGAAGAAAAAGTAGTCCCTAAGCTTCATCATGTTGGATTAGGCTCCAACTTCCTTATAAGACTCCTATAGTGCAAGAATTAAAAGCAAGAACCAATAAATGGGATGGATTCAAACTAAAAAGTTTCTTCTCATCAAAAGAAACAATCTCTGAGGTGAATCCTGGGAATAAATTTTTACCCCTCACCCATCAAATAGATTACTCTGGGGTATATATAGTACTAAAAAGCTAAAAAAAAAAAAAAGAAAGAAAGAAAAAAGTAAGTCAATAAAGGAGCCAAGGACCTGAACAGACACTTCTCAGAAGATGATATACAATCAACCGACATATATGAAAAAAATGTTCAATGTCTCTAGAAATTCAACGTCTCTAGCAATTCTAGAGAAATACAAATCAAACTACTCTAAGATTTCATCTCTAGTAAGAATGGCAGCTATTATGAAGACAAACAATAAGAAGTGTTGGCGAGAATGTGGGTAAAAAGGAACATACATTGCTGGTGGGATTGCAAATTGGTGCAGCCAATATGGAAAGCAGTATGGAGATTCCTTGGAAAACTGGAACTGGAACCCACATTTGACCCAGATATCCCACTCCTCAGTCTATATCCAAAGGATTTAAAAACAGCATACTACAGGGATACAGCCACATCAATGTTTATAGCAGCACAATTCACAATAGCTAAATTGTGGAACCAACCTAGATGCCCTTTAGTAGATGAATGGATAAAGAAACTGTGTTATATATACACAGTAGAATATTACTCAGCAATAAAAGAGTATAAAATCATGGCATTTGCAGGCAAATGGATGGAGTTGGAGAATATAATGCTAAGTGAAGTTAGCCAATCTCCAAAAATGAAATGCTGAATGTTTTTTTTCTAATATAAGTAGAACTCATAGTGGGGTAGGGAGGGGGAGTATGAGAGAAATAGATAAACTCTAGATAGGGCAAAGGGGAGGAAGGGGATGGGAGGGGGCACAAAGTTAGAAATGATGGTGGAATGAGATGGACATTATTAAACAAAATACATGTATGAAGACACGAATGGAGTGAATATAATTGTATACAACCAGAGATATGAAAAAATGTGTTCTATATGTGTAATATGAATTGTAATGCATTTCACTGTCATATATAACAAACTAGAATTTTTAAAAAGTCAAAAAAATAATGCTCAAGGTCAACAACGTGATAATGTGAGATTTTTTTGTAAACTGCAGATAGAAGAATTTCTCCATGCTGATGCTAGTTTCTGAGGGTAAAGCCAGGGAGTGAATTCTGGGATGGCAGTACTCACTCACAGAGCCTGGTAACCAACCCTTCTCCTAAATCCATTCTGTAACTTTCTAGGATTTTTACAGCCTCAAATTTTTACAGAGAAGTAATTATTTCAGCAGTGTGAAAACACTGAAACAGTCCACAGGAACACTTTCATTCAAACTCCCCACCTCCTTAGATTCAGTTTCTGATTTATTTGGCCCTGGGCACAATCATCTAATTTGTCCCAAACTCATTGGCCAGAAATTGCCTATTGCCCTTGGGATGGGTGAAGTGTGAGAGGAAAAGTCTAGGTGTCAGAGTCCCCAGTGCTCAGGGGCAGGAAAGCAGCTGTGTCAAACACTTCCAGTTGTGCCAAACACTTCCAGCCACTTGAGGTGTCATCAGCTCGGGAAGTCCCACTGATACCAGAGCGAATCTCTTCTGTTCATTTGGAAAAAGCACCAGAGCCTGGGGTTTCCTTTGGTCCCTGTGGGATCAGGGACAGTGAGTGATCTCTGCAAAAAGAATTCCAAACGAAGGTGGAGGTCCCCTACAGGAGCACCCAGGGCTGGCTTATCTAGGTCGGTCAGGCTGCGCCACGCCTTTTGCCTTCTGTCCCCGCCCTTACCCAAGGAGCTCCATCTCTCGGGGAGAGGCGGTCTTGGGCATTCTGGCCCCAAAGCTTGAGCATCACGGTGCGAAGTCAGGTACTCGCGCCTGCTTGCTGTCCAGCTTGCTGCCCACAACCCTGAGCAGGGCTGCTTGCACCTTCCCAGGCTGCCTCCCGCGGTGAGTGCCTGGCTCCAGGAGACCCCCGCAGTTGGGGTGTTCCAGTACTTGGAAGGGCTCTGCCTCTGCTGCAAGCAGTGTCCTGAGTCCAAGCTACGGAGTCCCCAAGGTGCAGAAGGGAAGGGGAGGCCCTTAGTCCTCCAGTGAGGAGGGAGGAGCAGAGAGGAGTGGGAAGGAGCAGGTGGGGGCGGGGAGGGGGAGCCTGCGGACCTGGGGAAGTGCTTGAGGATTTCCAGGGCGGCACTGATGCGTGATGTTCTGCTTCAGGGAATGTTTGGAAGATCAAGCTGACTCCTTTCGACCTTCTTATCCGTGCTTTATATCCATTTGTTTTAAAGCTCTGCCTCTGAGCACATGTGTCCTGAGACTCCTGCACTTGAACTACTATTAAATGAGCAAATCTGTGTTACAGGAAAAGTGGATGGGTATTATGTGCACAGTTTGTTAAAAAAGAGCATACTGCTCAAATTACATGACTAAGTTTGTGCACTTGGAAGTTTGATTTCGAAATAGGAAATAAAAATTGTCCATTAAGAATGTTTTATTCAGAAAATAAAGTGGTGGTGCTACTGATTCTGCTTCTGATGGGGAGTCTTGCATAGGTCGGTTAAGATAAAACTCTTGCCTGTCCCCAAATGTGTGATGATAAGGAGAGTTAATATTGAAGAATGAAATGGGAGTTATTGCAAGTGGAAAAAACACTTGTTAGCTTTAATATTTTGAAGAAATTGGGGAAACTATTTTTTTTTCTTATACTAGGACATAAATTTTGCCCACAAGTTTGGATAGCGTACTACAGAGTTCTTGGATCTCTTACAAAAATTTTCTGTGTATATTTTAATTTTAAAAGTTAACTTTAAAAATTAAACAACTATTTAACACACTTATTAAAATAATGCTGAAAACATGCAAATAATGCAAAAATACAAACAAAAAATGAAATAATAAATTATCAGTTTATAAAGTATATGTAAACAAGGCACTATATATACACCAAAAATTATATATGTACATATATAATTTTCTACTATTAGAATTATAATTCCTTTTTCAGGAAAAAATATAGATTATTTACTTGGCATATTTGTTCCAGGCCCCTGGACAAATTATTTAATAGTTCCTTTAGGGAGCATTTTTTCCCAAAAGGTGTATTAAAATATGCACAAGGGACTGGGGATGTGGCTCAAGTGGTAGCGCACTCGCCTGGCATGTGTGCAGCCCGGGTTCGATCCTCAGCACCACATACAAACAAAGATGTTGTGTCCACCTAAAAAACAAATATTAAAATTAAAAAAAAAATACGCACAAGCATGTACAAAACCTCTTTCTGCATTTATTGTCATTAGGCATCCATGAAGTATTTGAAGTGAGCAGAAGAAAGGTAAATGGAAAATAAAATACCACCCAGAGGGATTGGGGTTGTGGCTCCAAGGTAGAGTGATTGCCTAGCATGTGTGAGGCACTGGGTTTAATTCTCAGTACTGCATATAAACAAATAAAAAATAAAGGTCCATTCACAACTAAAAAAATTTAAAAAGTACCACTCAGAGTGGAACAGTGTCCTGAACATGCACATTGGAATGGACATAGGTGAACTGAAAGGTCCTCAGCACTTAAAAAATTTGCATCTTGGAGGACATAATAGAAAGGGAATGATCAGTCATTTCCTCTGAAGCTGACTCTTTAGAAAAGCTTTACCTGGCATTTACTTTATTTTCTTTTATTTTTTCCTAATTTAAAAATTTTTATTTTTCTATATTTTTGGTATATTATAGTTGGACATAATGGTGGGATTCACTGTTACATGTTCATACATGCATACAATATAACAATATAATTTGGCAAATATAATTGTCTAGTATATCCTTTTTCCCTCCCCTTCTCCCTCCCACAGTTCCCTATCCTTTACTGATCTCCCTTCCATTTTCATGAGACAACCCCACTGGTCACCTTTCTTTTTCATTTTCCTCTCTACCTTCCACAGATGATAGAGAACATGTGACCCTTGACCTTCTGAGTTTGACCTATTTTGCTTAATCTAATGGTTTCAAGTTTCATCCATTTTTATGCAAATGGCATAATTCCATTCTTCTTTATTGTTGAATGAAACTCTATTTTGTATATATACCACGTTTTCTTTATTTATTCATCAGTTGATGGATACCTAGCCTGGTTCTCTAGCTTGGCTATTGTGAAGTGGGCTACTAAAAATATGGGTATGTGTGCATCACTGTATTATGTTGACTTTAATTCTTTAAGATAAATACTAAGGAGTTGTTCAGCTTAGAAATATGAGGGTTCCATTTCTAGTCTTTTCAGCAACCTCCATAGTGGTGATACTTATGTACAATCCTATCAATAGTGTAAAAGTGCTCTATTTTCTCTACATCCTCTTTTCAACATTTATTATTGTTTCTATTCTAAATAATTACCATTCTGACTTGGGTCAGATGAAATCTCAGGGTAGTTTGAATTTACATTTCCTTAATTGCTAATAATGTTAAACAGTTTTTCATATATTTGTTGGCCATTTTTATGACTCCTTTCTAGAAGCGTCTGTTTAGTTCATTTGCCCATTTATTGATTGGGTTATTTGGTTTTGTTCTTGTTGTTTGTGTAAAGCTATGGAGTTCTTTGTATGTTATAAATATTATTCCTCTGTCAGAAGCATAGCTAGCAAAGAATTTCTCCCGTTTTCTGGGTTCTATTTTCACATATTTCTTTCCTTTGCTATACACATGATCTTTAAATGATGCCATCCCATGTATTAACACTTGGCATTATTTCCTGAGCTTTAAGAATCCTATTAAGAAAGTAATTATCTGTGTTTATATTGCTGGAGTGTTCACCTACATTTTTTTTTTCTAGGAGTTGAATAATTTCTGATCTAATTCCTAGATTTTTGATCCATGTTGAATTGATTTCCATATGGGGTGAGATAACCAATTTTCCCAGCATTGTTTATTTTAAAAGCTGTCTTTTCTCCCATGTTGTTTTTGGCACCTTCGTTGAAAAGGATCAGGTTACCGTATCTGAGTGGGTTTGTCTACGTGTCTTCTATTTCTACCATTGTTCCACTTGCCTGTTTTTATGGCAATTATTTTTTAGGGAAATGTTTTGTGTGTGTGTGTCACATGGGGGTGCAGAGGGGACTAGTGAATAGCAATGGAGAACACCCTCAGTGCTATCCATAACACATGCAGTAGTACATGTTCTAAGTGCACTTCGTGAGACGGCTTGTTGCAGTTGTAACTGTTCTTACCCTAAGTGTAACAGCACACACTTGGACACTAAGACTCTGTGGTCACATATGGTATAGTTTAATGGCTGGGTCTTATTTGGAGATAAACCTAGATTTTATAGAGGAATAGGTGAGCCTCCTGTTCCTTTCCTTTCCTTTTTCCTTTCCTTTCCTTTCCTTTCCTTTCCTTTCCTTTCCTTTCCTTTCCTTTCCTTTCCTTTCCTTTCCTTTCCTTTCCTTTCCTTTCCCTTTCTTTCTTTCTTTCTTTCTTTCTTTCTTTCTTTCTTTCTTTCTTTCTTTCTTTCTCTTTATGTTTTACTGCTTGCTTTATATTTTTAAGTAGGAGTAGACTCTGTAATGATAAAAGCTATAGTATAGTAAATATGTTACGAACAACATCATCATTTACCATTGCTATCAAGTGTACATAACTTCATATGCTATTCTTTTATGACTAGCAGCACTATATGTTGTTTATACCAGCATCACCCCAAAGATATGAGTAGTACATTTGCTAGAACGTGATGATAGCTGCCATGTCACTGGGCAACAGGGCTTTTCCAGCTACCTTATAATCTTATGGGATCATTATAAGCGCACTCAGTTTTGACCCAGCTGTCTTTATGCAACCACATATCTGTGGTTTTTATACTCAATTGCACACAGTTGATTGATCCCATTGGTGAGTTGAACTAGGTTGTTGCTGATTTTATGCCACTAGATCTGTCCGTTTCTAACAGAGGAATATTGCAGTCTCCCACCGTGATTACAGATTCATCTTTTTCTCCCTGCAGTTGTTTTAGTTTTTGCCTCATATAGTTTGATAATCTGTTTTCATAGCTATGCATGTTAAGGGTTTTTACATCTTCTTGATATTTCATTTTACTATGATACTCCTTTTATCCCTAATAACTTTACATTAAGCATGTCCTGTCTAAAATACATAGCTACTTCTGTTTTGACATCATTAGCGTAGACATGTCATATTTTTTTTCTCTATGCATTTACTTTTAATCCTTAAGCATGATATTTTAATGATTTTATTATTTTTTCAAATACATGACAACAGTGGAATGCATTATAATTCTGATTACCCATATAGAGCACAATTTTTTTGTATCTCTGTATATAAAGTATGCTCATGCCAATTTATTCCTTTATACATGTACTTTGGGTTTTTTTCTTTTTGCATTACAATTCTTAATACACATATATACCACTATTTTTCATATCTCTGTTTATATATAAAGTATGTTGACACCCAATTCAAGTCTTCATACATGTACTTTGTATAATGATGGTATTGCTTGTTGAACCCAGGATCACTTTTACCACTGAACTATACCTCCAGTCACTTTTATTTTTTTTTATTTTGAGATAGATTCTGAGACTAGCCTTAAAATTATGATTTTCCTGCCTCAGCCTCCTAAGTCACTGTGACTATAGGCATGCACCCCACACCTGGCCATGTGCATCTTTATATTTAAAGTAAATTTCACGTGAGCAGTGTATTGTTTGGTCCTGTTGTACCTGTCCGATCTTGTACAAATTTAGTTTATTATTAGAACTCAGCATATTAATCAGACTTTTAAAATTCCCTAATCCACTTCTAACATCCCTGCCGTCTTTGGTTCTGATAACTTCCTTGTCACTTCAAAGTGGTTTTGGCCATTTAGAAAAGCTAATTTTTTAAAAAATTCAAAATGAAGTAGCAGGTAACAGAAACTATTCCATCTATACATTTAGTAATGTGTGGGTAAAGTGTTAGGGGAGAGCAAGTTTGTTTAGTCCATTTGTGCTACTGTAATAAAATGACAAACTGGGGGATTTATAAACAATAGAAATGTATTGCTAACTGCTCTGGAGTCTTGAAAGTCCAAGACAAAGAGCCAGCAGACTCCATGTGCGGTGAGGTCTCATTTGTTCTCTCAGGGTGAAGGAACAAGAAGCCCCCGTAGAATGTCTTGCAATGGTATTGTTCCCATTCACTAGGTCAGCATCCTGATGGCCTAAACACCTCCTAAAATCCTCATCTCTTAATGCCATTGCACTGGGCATTAGGTTTCAACTTATGAGATTTTTATTTCATACGTTGAAACCTACTGGTTATATGTATATACATATTGAGCAGTCACTGAGGGTGGCCATCTGGAGGAGCAGTGCTAGTCTAAACACTAGTCTAAGGAACCAGCAACAGTCAGTGTGTGTGTGTGTGTGTGTGTGTGTGTGTGTGTGTGTCTGTGTGTGTGTGTTATGTGAAAATATCCTAAATCATCCCCTGGATAATTTGAAGTGGATCACCTAATAATAGCTAGACCTAAGATCTAAATTACCTAATGCTATATTTCTAACACAGAAGGGATTGTTATATATGTATATATGTGATGTGATTGAGCTACAGAAATTGAGCATATGTATAGAATTTGGTGTGACATTTCCTTACACATCTATAATGTGTAACAATCAGAATTGTTATTGTTTTATCTGTCAACTCAGACATTGTGCTGACAGTTTTTGATATGAGTTTGGCAGCAGGAGAAGACAGCATCAAGAAGGAAGGCTTATATTGTGTTACTTATAAACCGTATATTGTGGGATGAGAAGTTAGGAGTGAAATGTTTTGTCAAAATTAAAGAGCCTGAATGGCCTCCCTACCTGTATGTATGGGTTATATACACTTACAAAATCTCATCTGTTCTTTAAATAATCACTGCTGAGTTCAACTCAGATGGGAAAAAAATTGATAGTCTAGATGATTTTTGTTCATAACCTTTTTCCTTTTCAATTATGTGTAATCTTATTCACATACCACATATCTCTCCTACTTAAAGTATGCTTCTGTGGTTAATAATGTATATTGATATTAATATTAATATATGTTTTAGTCAGCTTTTTCTCTGTTGTGACTGAAAAATCTGAGTAGAACAATGGTAGAAGAGGAAAAGTCTATTTGAGGGCTCACAGGGCTCACAGTTTCAGAAGTCTTAGTTCATAGAAAGCCAGCTAAACGTCATGGCAGGAAAGTGTGGCAGAGAGAAGTAGTTCAAATCATGGAGATAAAGAAGCAGAGAGAGAGACTCTACTGTCCAGAAACAAAGATATACATCAAAGCCAAACCCCAATTCTCACCTCCTTCAGCCAAACCCTACCACTTCAATTATCACTCTGTTAATTTCTACCAGGGGATAAAATCACTGATTGGGTTAAGGCTCTTACAATCCAATCATTTCTTCTCAAAACCTTATTGCATTATCTCACATGTGAGCTTCTGGGGGACACTACATCTAAACCATAACAATATATATTCAAAGTCATTCTTGCACCATGATCCCACAAAACCCATACTGATGAGTACTTATTCTTCCTACTCACTAGGAGGCTGATAAGAGTGATTCTCTAATTCGGAGCTACACAGCTAACTTATTACAGAGATAAAATATTGAGTATTCAATATTGAGTATTCAATTGTATTCAAAGTTAGAAGTATAGTAGTTGTTTAAGCCAGGAATGAGCGATAGGTACAGAGAGAAATTGTTATTCTACCTTCTGCTCCAATCCTAGTCCCCAAATAAGTTTGTTTTCACAAGAAGGGAATGAAGTCTTGGTCAGACCCTACTGAACCATAGTTCCTGCACTTTGTTGATCATTAGTTCAATCTCTTAAGTTTCTGGCTGAAAAAGCCTAACTGCTATTAAAGCAGAGTCTGGCTGTAATTTAGATCTTAGGTCCAGCTAGCATTAGATAATCTACTTCAATTTATCCAGAGGTTCAAAAAGATGTTTCTAGAAAGGAATAAGTCTTGTGATCTCCCACTGAAGCCAAGGGAGGTGAGAGTCTTACAAAAGAACAGGAAGGACTGACTGAGAGCTGCCAAGTTTATCTACCCTCTCACAGAAGGTCTAAACAGGGTGCCAGGGTGGGGTCAGCTTGGCGAAGAGAGGAGATAAAGCGTGAGGACTTCCCAGGGCATCTGTCAATGTCATCCTCCTGACTCCCACAGACACACACTCCTCCACGTCTTGATACCTACATCTCGTTTGGATTCATAGGAGCCTCTCCATGAGATCCTTTTTAAATTTTCATGAGTTTTTCTCTAGTTTCTATGGGACATAAAGTCAACCGTTATTATGTATTGTACTCTTTTTATTTCCTAAATTGATCATGCGGTGCGTGAGGCTAGGTACAGGGATGATTTGGAACTGGTTAAGACCATAAAGAACCTTTATAAATCCTCTGTTTGGTTGTGCCCTTGCTGTGGGAATGAGGTTCTCCTCCTCTTGAAGTTCAGTGCCTTTCCCACCTGCACCCCCATTTTCTTGTGAGCAGGAGAGAGTACTACAGGTGGTATGTTCTTGGTGTGTTGTGTCTGATAAACCTGGTGCTGTTTCTGTTCTTGGAGTTCCTGAGTGGTATTGCACAGGGGCAGCACATACAGAAATAAAGAAGACTTCCAAGATCTTTCAACAAAGGAAGGTTCAGAACAGTGTTCCCATGCTGGCTCTTGGGTTGTTATAGTAGTCTCTTATATGATTTCCTTGCTTCATTCCCACCCCTGATAAATGTCCGAGTGGTCTTGTAAACATAGTTAAATCATGCCATTCCTTCACCCAGAACTTCCTAGTACCTCTCTGTCTCATTCCCAGTGCAAGTCAAATTTCTCATGGTGGTCAGAGTTGGGATATGCCTGAGCTCTCCTTCCTCTGACCTCCTATCCTGTCTTCTTGCCCTCACTCACTCTTCAGGCCCTCTGGCCTCTTTGCTGGTTCCTTAGACTAGTGCTTAGACTAGCACTGCTCCTCCAGATGGCCACCCTCAGTGACTGCTCAATAGCATCATTGGAGAGTGCTTTCCTGACCCCCTGTCCCACCTCAGTCTCCTCTGTAGCTAGATTTAGAGGTTTGCACCACTATATCTAATTTGAATTCTTAATTTTTATTTATTTTTAATTGTAAGGAAAATAAAAAGGGACATAGAGACAAGATGCAGAGACAGGAAAGAAAGTTGGCAGAATGGCAGAGAGGCCGAGCTGCCAAACTTTATTTATATAAGTAGGTTACTTTAGGTCATTGGCATCTTTAGTACTTATTGTTCATTGTATTACTAGGCAGGTTACAGACTTAGCAACATTATGCAGCTTATTCCTCAGTTACATATTAAGTTGCAATGTGCAATGTTAGGAGCTTTATGTAGCGCTCAAGAAAATCCATTGTATAAAGTTCCTGTTATGTGGGCAGGTTTGGGCTCAATAAACCTTGTGGTTGTCTAACAAGAGAGTTCTTTTATTCCCAGGAGCAGTGTGCCTGAGATCAAGGTGGAGGCTGATAAGACTCTTAACACAGAGCCTCTTCATGAAGGACATTGCTATAGCAGCTAGGCATCCTGTGTCTCTGCACAGAAGTTTTCCCAGCAGCCAGGCATTCTGTGTCTTTGCACAGAAACTTTCTAGCCATCAAGCATGCCACAGTTACGAAGCTATCAGAGACCTCAATCCCAAACACAGAACCCCTACATTAAATATCTACCTATTTGGTGATGATTTCTGTTTTCCTGAACATATTAATCATTGGTTTTAATGTCAATGTTTGATAACTTCAGTCTAGATTACCTGTGAAAACTCTCCTATGTTCTGATTATTGGAACTTTAGCTCCCATATTCTGACATGTATGGTAATTTTAAATTACTTAGAGTGAAAATTTGGAGGATGGGAGCTTGTTTTGTTTTATTTTTTGTTTGTTTATTTTGTTACCAGAGATCGAATCCAAGGTCCTTAACCAGTGGGCCACATCCACATCCCATTTTCTTATTTTTTATTTATTATTATTTTTATTTTGAGGCAGGGTCTCACTGGGTTGCTTAGGGCCTATTTATGTTGCTGAGGCTGGCTTTAAACTTGAGTTACTGGGATTTTGTTGTGTGCCACCACCACTGGTGATAATATCTTTTTTTTAAAGTGGATTTTAACTTTCTTCTAGCAAGGTCTGAGCAGAGAACCTTTGCCGCAGTCCGGCTGCAGCAAACTAACCGGGAGGTGACGAAGAACTTGTGTAGATTGATACAGCAGGAGTGGGAGCCCTTTATTGTAGGACAACAGACGTATTTATATATTTCACACAGCTTATCTTAATTAGCATAAACTAGATACATCAGTCAACCAATAAGGAATCTCCGCACTTAATTACTTGCTTTTGTTATTTCTCAAACCACTCCCTCTGGCATTTTGCCAGGCACCATCCAGACTTGTTTAAGAACTCTAACATTTCTTTGGCAAAATGCCAGGTGCCATCCTGACTTGTTTACAGACTCTAACATTTCCCCCTTTTGTTTAATTTAAATAATGACCATAGTGGTTTTTACACAAACACCATAAATAATCTGCTACAAGCAGAAGGGGAGGATACAAAATGCCACAATAAATTATACCAGCAATGACACCGTTAGCAAAGACACCGAGTTACAATTTGTTGTAGATTACAGTTTTTTGTCTCAGTCCAGGTAAAGCAGTGTCTCAATAGATTAACTCACAGTCCAGGTAAATCACAGTCCAGGTAAGTTCTGCAGGCAGTTAGCTTAAATCACAGTCCAGGTAAGTTCTGCAGGCAGCTAGCTTGATCCGAAGTCTCCTCCGGTTCTCAGCAACACTGGAAATTCTTCCACCTTCGTTTTCACCGGCACTGGGACGAAGGCAGGAACTCTGGATGGCTAAAGAAAATCCTGTAGCATTCCACTAAGAAAACAACCTTCTGAACAATTTAGTACATTATCTCAAGGTTTTTGCATTTGAAATAAGCCTTAATAGTGCTCATTACTCATTAGCCTCCAGGTGTGGGAGAACCATTGTAGTTTAGTTATTGGCATTGAAAATGACCAAACATCAGGGACCCCGGTAAACCTTGATCAAGCAGAGAATGGTCTCTTTTTGGTTTTCCCCTATTTCCAAGCCATAATATTTCTGGGATTTCAAAATCTTAGGTTCCTAGGGATCCTCACCTTTGCTGGCCACAAGTCCAAATTTTGTCTCTCTAGAAGAAAGACTGCAGAGATAATTGCTCACATATATTAGGGGATTCTGGGAGATGCCTCTAGCAGCTTCTTCCTACCTGGATCCCATGTTTGTCCCATGCATGTGAAGTTTGGGTTTTTAAATACCTGGAAAGAAAAAGGCATAGGGTGCTGGGATTACCCAGTGCCGCTCCCTGCTTACTGCGATTTTGGTTCCTCCAGTCCCTGTGGCTTTCTTGCTCTCATCAGAGAACTCTTCACACACTCCTTCTCATGTTCTGTCTGCTTCTATGGTCATTCTCTGGAGAATGATTTGTTGGGAGCAGCTTGTTCTCCATAGACAGAGAGGAAATACTTCATGAATGTCTTTGGCTTAAAAAAATGAAAACTAGAATTTCAAATCTATTTAACAAATTCAGTTCAGCACTAGGTCTTACTCTCAGTGAGTCTTTTTAAGGGACCTTCATAATATCTTTAATGAAAATTTTTAAAAATATCTTTTTAGTTGTAGGTGGAAACAATATCTTTATTTTATTTATTTTTATGTGATTCTAACAATTGAGCCCAGTGCCTCACACTTATTAGGCATACCACTGAGCCATAGCCCCAACCCAAATGAAATATTTTTAACTTACCTTATTAATATTCAATTTTGCTTTAAACCAAAATTGTGCTGCTTAACTTTTGGTTCAATATAATTCATCATTATGATATGTTTGTTCATTAAAGAAATAATTTCAGTGAAAAAAAAATGTTGGTGTTTAAATTCTTAGTTGATTCAAGGTAAACAACAACCAGACTTGTACAACTTTGAATTATTAATTCTTAGAAATCTCTCCTGCCCCTGTCCAAGAAGCTAAGCTCCTTTTGGTAGTAACAATATTATAAACTCCAACATTAAAACATGTGGGAGCACATAAGATCATGTAGGCTCTCATTGAACTAAAGTTGTATCATAGTATTATATTAAAGACAGAGGAGACTAAACCCTCACCTGCCTTTTTCCTCTTTCATGGTTTTTGAATAATTTGTATACTCTATTTACTCATTAGGACCCATAACTTGGGAATTTGACATCTAATTGAAGTGCAGGTATTCTAATTCTACTTTGGCTCCCATTATAGGTTCTATGATTGTTCTTATCATATTGATATGGGCTGCTCTTTGGAAAGGAAACTACTCATTGCAGGACAGTTTAAAAGAACCTTAGTTTAAATGTGTTCATTTGTTGTTATCTTGTGTCTAAAAACCTCATTTACCTGGACTATCAACTCACTATCGCTTTTCCCTCTACAGAAAGACAGAACTGTCCAGATGTCTTCCAATAATCACCCGGCTTTTCCCCACAAGACCCAAAGAAACTCTGATGACCTACCTGGGATGACCTCCAGTGGCAAAAAAGGGCCTGTATTATGTATTCAAAACCTCTCTTACGAAAGTCAAGAAAAAAGTGGCTTCCCATTTTATTGGAAAACAACTGATAAAAGGACATTATCAGTTACCAAGTATGTGCATGATCTTTTTAAAGGACCACTTTATTGACCTACAATGAACATCCAAGTTTTGGCTATTACCAATAAATTGCTATGAATATTTGTGTTCAAGATTTTGTACAGATATACTGAGAAATGCTTGCCTTTATCTCGGCTAAACTAGGACTGAAATGATTGGACACTTACGTGTATGTTTAGCTTTGAAAGGAACTGCACTGACAAACCACTCCTAAAAGTGATTGTGTTATGTATATCAATCATTGTTTGAGAAACTGAACAATCAATGTGCCATATAGTTATTTGTGAGTAAGCTTTGTGTTTTGGTGAAAGGAGCCCCAATTTTTCAGTTTATTGCTTTTTGATTGTGGGTATAAAATTATAACCATGATTTTTCCAAACTGTGAAATTGAATGTGTCTCTATTTCACTACTCTAATATTTTTGAGACAGATGCATTTTAAGTAGCTGTACACCTTATGTCCTTTATGTTCTAGAGGCAAGGAGGTTGAAACGATAGTATATTGTGAAGGTACTTTACTTTTCAATAGACCTGTTTTAAATGGATGGTCTATTTATAACAATTTAAATGGTTATATTGTCTATAAAAATTTACTTATTACTTGCTCTTATAAAGACAGATAGAACATACTTAAATATAAGATCCCTGTAACAATTGAAATTATGTGGTTTTTAAAGTACCTAATATTTATGATTTTTATACTTTTTATCCAGCAACAAATTCAGAATTCAAAATGTGATGTTGAAGTGGGACCCAAAGTAGGAGGGAAATGAGTGTTTCTCTGTAACCTATCACTCCCAGGTACCTTCTTAAGTTCATAGATGCTGGCCATTAGGGGTGTCAATGTTTTTCTGATATTTGTGATACTCTGCTTCCCCTCTATGGTATCAGGATATGATTTTGTCTTTCCTCAGGTACCATGCCCTATGAGTTATGTTTGTGTACTAAAGAAAATGATTATTTCTAGTCAAGTAAGCACCTTCTCCAGGCTGTTCAAGTCTGGGCAGTGGTTATAAAAGCAGATCTCTATGTAATAAGTTTGTTCTGTTTTCTTGATATTTTTTACATGACTTTACACTTCTCTGTTAACACTAGCTAACTCCCTTCAGAGGACAATGAAGTAACAAGATAGCATAGAAAATGTTGAGGTATGGATGGGAAAGAAATGGTGAGAATCTGGGGGCTGACCAGCCTGAGGCCAGGGCTGCTGTGTAAGATTAGAACTCTGTCCACACAGCAACACCTGCTGACTTGCCTACTTCTTGTCTTTCTCTTGTATCCATTGAGAAATCCTGAATAGGAGAATAAGGAGAGGAATGGTGGATGACAGGCTTTGATCTTTTGCTACATCATTAGATAGACTTGACTTATTAAAATCTGAGAAGACTTTGGTGAAACACAGTAATTAACAAATATTTGTTCTTACATATTTTGTGATGAAAGAGGTAAAATGTGCCATGCTTTGAATATTTGCAGGTTGAATAGTTACAAAGCACACAATGTGCAAGGTTTCATTTACCTCAATTATTCTTTCCAGGTAATCGACTAGGGACTCAGTACACTAAGGTGGAGACTCACTTATACAACAAATTTCGGGTGCCTAGTGGTGCCTGGTGTTGTGTAAGATGCTAGTGACAGAGACATGCCCTGCAATCTAATGAGATTCAGAAAACTAGAGCAGTTTGCCTGCATTGTTTGCTGTGATCTATTAAAGTATTCAAAGACAGAATATAAACCCCTCTCCCTGAATTAGAGTGCCAGGTACTCTGTGTGTGTGTGTATATGTGTGAGAGAAAGAGAGGGGGAGGGAGGGAGGGAGGGGGAGAGAGAGAGAGAGAGAGAGAGAGAGAGAGAGAGAGAGAGAGAGAGTATGTATGTGGGGAGGTTGACCACGCCAGGAATGGCATTTACCTCCTCTGACCATAAACAAAACAATACCAAAGGGTGGACCTCAATCTAGTAAAATATAATAGATCCAATAGCTATCATTCAGGTTTCTTTCATGCCATGAACTCAGTATTTGTGATTCAGTGTGCTGTGTGTAATGGGGGAGGGCAGGAGGGAGAAGTGGTAACAGTCAGACACACAGTCTTGTTGTGAAGGTTTTACAGTATGAGGAGAGAGGACCTCTGCAGGCACATGCTGTAAGCAGAAAATGAGGGGGAAAATGGCTTGTGAGGGGCTAGAAAAGGGTGGAGGGAGGGTGAGGAGACAGGGAATGATGAGCCATAGTTGACAGTTTTAACTGTCATTGTAGCATGAAAGCAACTCTAGATTCTTCTTAAACCAATGAGCATGGCTCTGTCCAATCACAGTGTTTGTGAAAATAGAAAATAAGTGACAAGCTATAGGGTGCTTGTCTCTGAACTAGAGTGTGTACTCCAGGGGTCTGGGATTTTGTTTGATCTGCTTGATTTATTCTCACCACTAGCCCCTGTCCTGGAAGAGTATCTGGTCCACACATAATAGATAGTTCATGATTGTTTTGTCTGAATGGATGTGGAATTACCCACTGTTCCACATTGGAACTGTGGCATTTGGGGATTCAACTCCTACTTCTGTTTCCTATAACACTGGGGTTTAAGTGTCAGAGAAAGCCAAACAGCAGTACCTAAGAAATGTTTTGTCTGAACACATTCATATTCAATTTCTGGTTGAATCATTCAGGATCGATTGCTCCTTTCTTGAGTTTATCTCTTAAAAACCTGGGAAGTTTACCAGGCAATGAAGCCTTAGTGAATAATAAGGTTTTTTATACTCATTTTAGAAGTAATTGTTGGGTAGCTATTAATAAAGAAGATGCATTAAGAACTGCAGAAAAATGCACTTTGAGTGTTTACCCAAGACTTTTTAATTTGGAAGTTTGCTAATGATTGAACCCAAGACTTTGTGCATGCTAATCACCCACTCTAACACTGACCTACACCCCCAGATATGCCCAGTCATTAGCATGTTTTTACACTGGCAGAGGGAGGTTACCACAAGGGTAAGATTTTTCTGTGTCACACCCTGCTCCTGATTTACCACACTCTCGTTATGGTAGTCAAAGTGATTGAATGAGATCCTCCCCAGTCAATGAGCAAAGTGAAAATCACGTTTTACTTCAGTCTCCAGCAGCCCTAGTATCATTGGGAGACAGAGCAGGTGCTTCAGGCCATGAATACCAAACTCATAGTGGATGTGAATGCTGTGGGTCAGATGTACTGAAACGATTCCACTGTAAAATGACACATCTTGATGTACATAGCAATTCTGAAAAGAGACTGGCATAGATACCAGAGTTGTGAATGGGTGAAATCAGACTGCTGTTTCCTCATTTCTGTGCAATTGAATTGTCCCTGCCCTTAGTTTTCCTTCCTCTGTTTCTTTCTTCTTGGTAATTTCACCTCTTACATTTAGGACAAAATTCAGCTTTATCTTGAGTATAGCACAGTCAGTAATGCCATAATCACCTCCTTCTACTCTGAGGGTTCACTACCCTCACATAAACACTTAATATGATTGAAGCATACTTGTGTCTGTTCTGTGTATCCCTAAAGGACTTCCAGGCTTGAGGGATGTCCCCAAATTCTAAACTGAGCATTTTCCAGTCCATTTATCAGACACTGAACAAAGCAGTAAAATCTATCCTGAGTTGGTTTCTTTTTTCCTTTCTTTTTTTTCTTAATTGGTAACATGTTTTTCTTAAATGTAAAGAACAGGTGATAGCTTCTTATACTCTGTAGTGCTTTGTTCCAGTCTTTGATTTCTACTTAAGATGTGTTGATTTTTGTTCTGATTAGATTTTAAAAGTGAGGACACTACTGCTGATAGTCTACAAATCAGTTGTTCTTTAATTGTGTGTAACTTGACTGGGAAGCAGGTAAGGGGATTTGAAGAGGCTGATCATCAAACATTATTCAGAAGCTGTTTTAAGAGGAGTAAGAGTCATGGAGATTATTCATGAGAAATGGATAATTATTTCATGGACTGTGGACATGAAATGTGTCATTTCCCAAAAGGGATTAGTGGTCTGAAGAATAAATGAAATGGAATTTTCAGGTATCTAACACATTTTTCTTATAGGTCCTAGTGATTGATATCCCTAATATACTGGACTACTTTTAATCAATTAATTTTTTCTTTAAGATTTGGTGCTTGTTACTGTCTGCAATTTCATCAACCTTTATTGAATATATTCGTTGCAGCCCCTAAACCTATAGAACTCTTTTTTAGGTTTATTTATTTATATAGTTTTTACTTTATACACAGAGTTATGAAAAATTGTGCTATAGAACTCTTTAAAAAGTGAAATAATAAATCAGTATAATTTTGTGTTTACAGTGGGATCATGAAACCTGGCCTTAATGCCATCATGGGACCCCCAGGTGGAGGCAAATCTTTGTGAGTACAAAAGAAAGTGTAAATAAGCCTTTTTGGTGCAGTTTCAGTGTGCTTTTAAACATCACAAGCATTTGCCGTGCTTACCTTGTCTGGTGCTAGGTCCTATGGATGACCTGCATTTGGACTATCTTATGGTTTTAATCCTAGGACCAGGAATTCTTGTTAAATTTAGCTTTACTAACACAGCATGATAAAGTGATTAGCATATAACATTTGGCCATATTATGGGCTAATGAGGAAGGAAGAGAAGGGAATAATATTAAAAGTGAAGAGAAGGAGCAGAAGGGTTCTGTGAGGACATGCATCAGAGATACAGGAGTGTATTGCCAGGGTTGGGTCCATCAAGGTGAGGGTCATTTGGGAGGTCTATACTGGATTATCTGGTGATACCTTGCCTTAATGTTTTTGGCTTTCTTATAGCACATGATGAATAGGAAGGTAAGAATTTGTGTATGTGCTTGCATGTACAGACTCACACACACACATGTTCAACTACAGAACTTGGCTAGTTCATGTTCTATTTTGAATGGAATTTTGATTCAGACTAGGTGAGGGATGTGGCCTTTGTTGGAAGGAAAAATCTCACAACATATGTGTCCTTTTATAGGCTATTAGGTCTGTTAGCTGCAAGGAAAAAACCAACAGGATTATCTGGAGATGTTTGGGTACATGGAGTACCCAAATGTAATTCAGGATATGTGGTACAGGTAAGTATGAGTGGGTTCCCCTGTTTCTATATGGGCAAGAGCCTTGGCTTGTAGTATAACATGCTTCCAATTGAACATGCTCAAGGAACCAATTTTATTTACGCCAAATTTATATAATCTCCCTTAAGATTGATGGAGAAGTCAAAAGGAGAGGAAGAAAGGGCCTGGAATATGAACCTGTAGGCAATGGTATCAATTCTAGTTTTGATATCATTTACACAAGGGTCTACTGTTGCCCTTTTGCCCTTCCTTCACCTCTCTTTCTCCCCAAAGATGTCCCATCAAATCCTCATACAAAGCATTCTGGAAGTGTTTAGAAGTCACCATAATCACCTGTGCTCCATCTGGGTTTGAAAATAGGGAAGGAAAATTATTCCCTGGGCCTTGAAGCTCTTTGTGGAATCACTGAAATTTTAGAGTTGAAAGTTCATCGTTACCTAGAAATTTTCCTTGGGTTTGTTATTTTTGTGAATTAATTTACATTCACTGGAGTGATGGTCTTAGAAAAGATTCAATGTGACTCACTGAAACCGCATTTCCCTTCAGGATGATGTTGTGATGAGCACCCTGTCAGTGAGAGAAAACATACAGTTCTCAGCTTTTCTTCGGCTTCCAACAACTATGTCAAACAAGGAAAAAAATAATCGAATCAGCAAGGTTATTAAAAAGTTAGGTCTCTCTGAAGTGGCAGATTCCAAGGTAATGTGAAAATTCCTGACAGAGTCACAACCAGGAAAGAGGACTTCCCTGTGTGGTCAATGTGACCTTAATCAGAAATTAAGATGTGTGTGGTCAAAACTGGCTGCTTTCTGTGATAATGAAAAAAGAGACCAGATTCCCACTTCAAAAAAGTAAAAAAACAATCTTAACTGTGGTGGATCCTGGGAATGGAGATGGTCTATGTGGAGAGAGCCCCAAATGGCTTTTCCATGGTCCTCCCACCCTCATTGTTAAGAAACAGATCATTTGATGTCATTTCACTGACTTTTCTTCTTTTTGTTTCTCTCTTTCCTCACTCAGCTGCTCTTCTCCATCTCTTTCCCTGGGGAACATTGTTACATTGTTTTTTGAAATATACATCAGGACTCAATAAATGAAAAGAATCCAAGAATTCTTTTTTATGGGTTCTTTTTATTTGTATATAACATTAGGATTCATTTTGAAATAATTAGAAAAGCAAGGAACATGTTTTGTTCTAATTCAGTCCCCAATGCTTTCACTTCCACTCCTCTCTGCCCCTGTACACTTCCCTCTGCTCTACTGAAACTTCTGATATTTACTTACAGTTTTTTTTTAATTGGTGTCTTGTGGATATACATGATTGGGGAATTCATTGTTGTTTATTCATATATGCACATAGGACATTTAGGTGCAATTCATTCCACTGTCTTTCCCAATCATATCCCTCCTCCATACCCTTCACCTCCCTTAGGCTATTCCACTGAACTTTTAATTTTTTTAAATCACCCATATTCTTATTTTGGATTAGCTTTCACAAAAACCTCAGCTTTTTGAGACAGGCTACTTTCACTTAGCATGATAGACTTCTGTTCCATCCATTTACTGGCAGATGCAATAATGTCATCCTTTATGGCTTAGTAATACTCCATTGTGTATACATACCACATTTCTGTATCCATTTATCTGTTGAAGTGCTGCACCTAGTTTGGTTTTATAGCTTGGCTATAGTGAATTGTGCTGCTATAAACCTTGTGACTGCATCAGTTTAGTATGCTGATTTTAAATGTTTTAGATATATTCCAAGGAGTGGGCTAATTGGATCAAATGGTGCTTCCATTCCTAGTTTTTTGTGAAATCTCCATACTGCTTTCCAGAGTGGTTGCACTAATTTTTAATCCCACCAACCATGTATGAGTGTACATTTCCCCCCATCCTAATCAACATTTATTGTTATTTGTATTTTTTATTGATTTTTAAAAAACTAAATGACAGTGAAATGCATTAAAATTCTTATTTGTATACTTGAAAATTTCCACTCTAATTAGAGTGAGATGAAATCTCAATGTAGCTCTCTTACTCTCTTGCTCTCCCTCTCTCTCTTACTCTCCCTTCTCTCTCCCCCACTTTCCTCTCTCCTCCCCTCTCCTCTCTCTCTCTCCCCCCTTCCCCCTCTCCTTTCTCTCTCACCCCTCTCTTCCCCCTCTCCTCTTTCTCTCTCCCCTCTCTCTCTTTCCCCTCTCCTCTCTCTCTCCCCCTCCTCCCCCTCCTCCTCTCTCTCTCTTCTCTCTCTCTCTCTCTCTCTCTCTCTCTCTCTCTCTCTCTCTCTCTCTCTCCTCTCTCTCTCCCTCTTCTCTTCTGCAACTGGCCGCTACGATCCTGCTAATAAAATCTCGGACAGGTAAACAGTTGTTTTGGCTTGTTGAGTTTATGGAGCTTTTCCTCCGTCCTTTACAGTTAGAGCACAAGACTTTCAGGTCAGGTTGAAGTTATATTTTCCTTGTCCTTCCCTTTGTCTCTGTCTTTTTATATCTTACTCATTGATTTCAATGAAAATATCCCCCAAAATTCATGTGAGAGTACATTTGTTTCTCAATTGCAGCCATAAATTAACTATAGATACAAGGGTTCAGCAAAAATTAATTAAAAATATTCAGTAAGAATAAATAACTACATTGAATTTATCTGTCTTCCTCCTGTAGTAAGAGGAATGGTTTATAGGGTTGAGATCAGGCAATGCATAGTACATATTTTTATTATTTACAAGTTGCGTGTAAATAATAAAATTCTTCTATTTATAATAACATTCTTCTATTTATACCTGAAAGTTCAGTCCTCTTTCTCGACACCAATCCAATAATGAAGAAAAAAATCTTAAGAAAAAGGAAAAGTGTTTATTGTGTTGCTAGCAAAGGAGAAACTCCTTCCCAAAAGCTGTGATTCTGTCCATTCGCAGGAACAAGGGGGTGATTCAGAGAAAATGAGATGAGAGAGAAGAGATCAGAAAGGAGAAGTTTAGGGAAAATATTAGGGAGGAGAAGTTTAGAGAAAAGAAGATCAGAGAAGAGAAGTTTAGGGAAAAAAAAATCAGGGAGAAGTTTAGGGAAAAGAAGATCAAGAAAAAAAAAACAAACATGTAGTCATAGCATCAAGTGAACCCCTGTTACTTGTTATTATTATTATTTTGTGGTACTGGAATTGAACCCAGAGTGTTCTACCGCTGAGCTACATCCCCAGTATTTTGTTTTTAATTTTTCAGTTTTGAGGGAGAGTAAAAAAAATAGAAATCTCAATGTAATTTTAATTTGCATTTCCCTAATACTAGGGATATTTAACAAGTTTTCACGTATTTGTTGACAGTTTGTATTTCTCCTGTTGAGAAGTACTTGTTTAATTCCTTTGCCCATTTATTGATTGGTTCTTTTATTTATTTGGTGTTACTTTTTTTTGGAATTCTTAGTATAGTCTAGCTATCAATGCCCTGAGGAGCAGAGGGCAAAGATTTTCTCCCATTCTGCAGGTGTCTCTTTCTGCTCTTAATTCTTCCTTTTGTTATGCAGAATTATTTTAATCGGATGCCATCACACTTATTGATTTTTTATTTTATTTTTTTTCACTTTAGGAGTTTTATTTAAAAAGTCTGCTCCTGTGTTGACATGTTGGAATGTTGGACCTGCATTTCCTTCTAGCAGGTGCAGGGTTTCTAGTCTAATTCCTAGGTTTCCAATTCAGTTTGAGTTCACATGTGTGCAGAGTGAGAGGTCAGAGTTAAATTTCATTCTATTCTATATGGATTTACAGTTTTCCCAGACCACTGCATAAAAGGGCTATCTTTTCTCCAGTATATATTTCTGGCACCTTGGCTATCATGAGATAACTGTTTTATGTGGGTTTATTTCTGTGTCTTCTGTGCTATTTGATTAGTCCTCATGCTTGTTTTGGTGCCAGGTACCATGCTGTTTTTGTTACTATAGCTCTGTACTATAATTTGAGGTCTAGTATTGTGATGCCTCCTGATTTGCTTTCCTCACTTAGAATTGCTTTGGCTATTCTGGATCTTTTATTTTTCCAACAGAATTATATAACTGCTTTCTATAGTTCTGTGAAATTTGTCATTGGAATTTTGATTAAAATTGCATTGAATCTTTATAGTGCTTTTGGTAGAATGGTCATTTTGACAATATTCATTCTGCCTGTCTTATAATATGAGAGATATTTCTATTTCTATGGTCTTTCTCAATTATTTTCATAAGTGTTCTATAGTTTTCATTGTAGAGATCTTTCACTGCTTTTGTTAGATTGATTCCCAAGATTTTGTTTTTGTTTTTATTTGTTTTTTGTTTGTTTGAGGCTATTGTGAATAGAATAGGCTTCCTAATTTCTTTTTCAGCAGATTATTTATTGAAATATAGGAATGTAATTGATTTATGGGTGTTCTTCTTCCATCCTGCTACATTGCTGAATTCACTTAGGAGCTCTCAAAGTCTTCTGCTGGATCTATTTGAGGCTCTTCTAAATATAGGATCATATCATCAGCATACAGAGGTAATTTGAGCTCTTCTTTTCACATATGCATTCCTAGAGACTCCTTCTCTTGCCTGATTTCTCTAGCTAGAATTTCAAGGACTATGTTGAATAGGTGTTGTGAAAGCAGGCATACTTGCCTTGTTCCTGTTTTTAGAGAAAATGATTTCAGTTTCTTTTCTTTCAGCCTAATGTTGGCCATGGGTTTGTCATATATAGCTTTTAATGTTGAGGGAAATTTCTTTTCTCTGCAGTTTTTCTAGTGTTTCAAACATGAATGGGTGCAATACTTTGTCAAATGGTTTTTCTGCATCTATTGTGACAATCATGTGATTCTTATACTTAAGTCTATGTATGTGGTGAATGACATTTATTGATTTCTGTATTTTGAACCAGCTTGCATCTCTTGGATGAAACTCACTTGATCTTGGAGCACTATCATTTAATGTGTTTCTGTCAATATCTTCAAGATTTTCTGGCTTATTGGGGTATAAATTTTCAAAATAGTTTCCAATGGTTCTCTAGATTTCAGTAGTATCTGTGGTGATATTTCCTTTTTCATCTCAGATTTTGAAATTTTTTTGTTTCATCTTTCTTTTCATTAGTTTGGCTAAGGGTTTATCAATCTTGTTTATCCTTTCACAAATCCAACTCTTTCTTTTGTTGGCCTCTTGAATTTTTTGTTATTCTCAGTTTCATTGATTTTTGCTCTGATTTTAATTATTTTCTATCTTCTACTGATTTTGGTGTTGGTTTGTTTGTTCTTGTTTTTCTATGGCCTTGAGATATATAATATTAGATTGTTTATTTGTTATTTTTCTATTCTTTTAATGTATGATCTCAATGCTATGAACTTTCCTCTTAGAACTGACTTCATACTGTCCCAGAGATTTTTGATATGTTGTATGACTTTTGTCATTTACTTCTAAATTTTTTTATTTCTCCCCTGATTTTTTCTGCTATGCTTTCATCATTTAAGTGTTTATTATTCAATCTGCTGGTTTTAGAATGAGATCTTTTTTTAATCTTATCATTTATTTCTAACTTCATTCCTTTATGATCTGATAGAATGCAGGGTATTATCTATATTTGCAAAGATTTGCCTTTTGACCTAAAATATGGTCTATTTTAGAAAATGCTCCATGTGCTACTGAGAAGAAAGTGAATTGGGTAATTGATTCTTGAAATATTCCATGGATATTGACTGTTCATTCCACTTATTCATTGTATTTTTTTATTCTGTAGAATCTTTATTTAATTTACGTTTGGATGATCTATCGTGAGAGAGGTGTGTTAAAGTCACCCAGTATATTGTTTTGTGATCTATTTGGTTCCTAATATTGATAAGGGTTTGTTGGGTATATGTAGATGTTCTGTTGTTTGGGACATTAATATTTATGGTCATTATTTTGTGGATATATGATTCCCTTAAACAGCATGAAGTGACATTCTTTGTCTCTTCTGATTAATTATGGCTTAAAGTCCACTTTATCTGATGTGATAATTGCTACCCCTAATTGTTCATGAGTACAATTTGAATGTTATGTCTTTTTTATCCTGTCACTTTCAGTCTATGGATGTATTTGGCTCTAAGGTGAATCTCTTGTAGCCAGCATAATGTTGAGGCTTGTTTTTAATACAATCTGCCAACCTGTGTCTTTTGATTGAATAATTTTAGATCATTTACCTTCAATGTTGTTATATAGAGATGACTTTTATTCTCTGACATTTTGTTTTATTTCTAATGTTTAAAGTGGACTTGATTCTTCTTTATCTATTCTACTAGTGCACTTCATTCCTATGCTGCTTTCCGGTTTTTATTCTTCATTTCTTTTTCATGAAGTATTTCATTGTGTCCTGTAGTTCAGGCTTACTAGTTATGAATTCTTTTGGTTCTGTTTAATCATGGAAGGTTTTTATTTCATGTTTAATTCTGAAGCTTAATTTTGCTGGGTATAGAATTATTGGTTGGCATCCATTTTTCTTTCAGAGCTTTGTATATAATATTTCAAATCCTCTTGGCTTTAGAGTTTGGGTTGAGAAATCAGCTGTAAACTGTATTGATTTAGCTCTAAATGTGACCAGCCATTTTTTTTCCTGAAGCCCTTACAATTCTATCCTTATTTTGGCATTTCATTATAATGTGATTAGAGTGGATCTATTGTGATTTTGTATAATTTGAGTCCTATATGCCTTTTTATTTGAATTTATATTTTATTCTTAAGGTTTGGAAATTATTCTTATATTATTTCATTCAAAAGATTGTGCACCCTTTAGCTCAAATTCCAGATTCTTTATCTATCCCAGTGAATCTTAAATTTGGTGGTTTAATGTTATCCCATATTTCTTAAATATTCTATTCATGGTCTCTTAACATATTTTCTTTATGGTTAATTTTATTTTCAAGATTATGTACTTTGTTTTTGAGGCCTGAAAATCTGTCTCCAAAAGTGGTCTACTCTATTGGTGATACTTTTATTTCGGTTTCTTGAGTGTTTTATTTCTAAAATATCCATTTGGTTTCTTTTCAGAATTTGTGTATCTTTATTGAAATAATCTTTCATTTCCTGTATTTTCTCTATAATTTCACTTAATACATCTTCATTTAGGTCACAGAGCATTTTAACTATGAACTTCCTAAATTCTTCCTCTGACATTTCCTCCACTGTAGTGTCAATGGACTCAGTAGAAGCATTATGGGCTGTTTGGATGGTTCATATTGTTTGTATGTCTACCCATCTATAGGTGTAGTTCTCACTTCTTTTAAGAGAGGGAGTACTTTGTGAGTTTCTTTCTATTAAAAGACCTGGATTGGTAGAATATCCAGATATTGTTTTTTAAGTCCACATTTGATCTCTGCTGATCCCAATATCAGCACCACTTTCAGAGATGCCACTGAACCCTGTATACTATCTTCTGAGCCAAGCCTTATGCTCCTCAACTTTATGAGCAATTAAAATTTGTGGCTGTTGTTTTCCATGGTTCTTCAAATCCAGGTGTAAACGTGGAATAAGTTTCTGGACTAGGTAAAAAAAATAGTTATTAAGTTTAGTAAATATACTAGAGCCTTAAATGAGGGCTAAATGGGGGGAAAGAAGAAAGGTTGGGCAAAAATGGGTAGGGAAAAGAGAGAGTGAAAATAAGAAAGAAAGATAGAAAAGAAATAAAAGCATAATTCAGGCCCATGTATAAAGGAGTAATAGATGGATGGTGTATATTTTAAGTAGCAAATAATGCCAGAGAATGAATAGGTGTAAGAGGAGCATTTATCAGCTAGAGCTAGGAAAACAAATATTGAAGATCAATTTCAATTAAATGCCTTATACCATTAGATGAAATACATCCAAATGGTTTGAAGGTACAATGTTGGTTATTGGGTAGCAACTATCATTCAAGTTAAGGAGTTGTATATGATCAAAGTTTGTGTTAGAGTTAATTTATAGTAAACCATGCCTAGGTGAAAAAAAAATCTTTTTGAATCTGGGTTTGGATTTCAGTGGGGTTTGGACATTTAGCAGATTACCATCATTCTTTGGCTATGGATCTGTCCTGATTACAGGGGCATAGTAGTAAACTTGTAAGGTGCTGTGAACCTCCACAACTGATTCTGATTTGTCAGCTCAGGGGCCTGAAGCTGACTGCTTGGAGGGTGCAGTGTTGGATGTTGGTTGTTTCTATTGTGTGCAGGAGATCAGGATGTAGGTTCCGGAGTGTGCCTATTGAGTACTGTGGCTCACTGTGTACCTGTTCCCCTCCATAGGATCCTTTTAATGGTGTTGAAGATCCTGGTGGTTTTCTGTGCATACAAGACTATGAGTGCAGGAATTCTGTGGTTTGTGGTGCAGCTGTCTGGGTTTGGGAAGTGGCCATGTTGATTTAAGGGGATGAATTTAAAGGGCTGAAGGTGCCATGAGATGACTGTGGTTTCCAGCTCCGTTTTCTTTTCAGATTTGGTTTTAAGCTGGTTTTTCTGTTTTTAGGACTCTGCTTTTCCTGTCACACTTAAATTTTTTTCTGCCTTTCTACTTATTTTTAAGTGGGTAAGCTTAAGAGTTTTTCTGCTCCCACCTTTCTCCTTCACTTGCCCCTCCCCACTTCACCTACCTGATTCGGTTTTAAGGTTAGGAGACTCTGCACTTATTTTCTACTCTGGTAACTAAGCTTTAAGTCTCTCCAGGTATCAGATTTTGCAATATTGCTTCTTAAAGTATTTATTTTGTCATGAGAATCTCACTTCTGCTTTTCCTTCACTGCCTCTTTCTGTGTTGAGAGGTGATTGGGACTTTCTAGCTCCCTTCCACCATCTTCACCAGTCTAATCCAAGGATTCTTGCTCTGGGATTCACTTCAGTGTATTTTGGCTTCCAAATTATATTTGGTTACCTCAGTAGTTACTTCTCATTCATGTAGTGATTAAGTTATTTTTCTATAGCCTTTTTCTTCTCTCATCCTCTCCCTTGAACTCTGTATTTTTTTCTTCCCCAGTATTTATTTCCAGACTCTGTCATGCCCCTATCTTTGAGGTATTAGAGATATAGTTGTGGACAAGAGGAACACAATGGAGAAAGTAAATCTTCCTTGTGTGTGTTGTGCAGGATCATGCAGATAAAGGGAGACAAAGGTGTCAAGTTTACAGTTGATTAATAGGTGTAGGTGGTGTGATAAGTAGACATTAGGAGCTTAGTGCAAAAATAAGCTATTTAGAATGTATTATACAGGGGGCAGGTGATGTGGCTCTTTGGTGGAGCACTTGACTATCAATTATGGGGCTCTGGGTTCAGTTCCCAGCACCACAAAACAAACCAACAAACAAAAACTGTAAGCCTGTGGTTCATCCTGTTATCTCCCTCCTTAGAGGCAATGAAGGTAGTGGGTTCTACTGGCTGTTGTTTCCCATGGTCTTTCCTGATAGCCTCTCATGATTAGTGTATTTTTTTAATAACCTGGGATGCCACCTTTCACCACTTATTTTTGTTTGTTGATTGACTGTGTTTACTTTGGAACTAATTTTGTGTTCCTAGAAAGGCACTTTCTTTACTGTCTTATTTAGCTCCAAGCAGGTACTTCCCTGAGTTGCTTGCTTGGATTTCCAGGGGAAACATACAAGGGCAGTTGTTGGCATCTTAGAATCATATAAACTAATTGATTCAAATAGTTTATTTTTGTGGCTCTTAGGATATTTTAAAATAACAGAAATGTAGAAAAATAGTCTGATTACTCAAATGATATGATTGATTATCTAATAACTAATGTCACTTTATCATTAATATAATTTTCTTCAATTTCTCATTTGTTTTCCTCTCCTCACATAATTGCAAAAAGAAATTAGTACATTTCCTTACCTTACCAATACCATTATCAATGATCAAACTGGAAAATGTCTCCATATCGTCACCTGTTTCAAGTTCATCTATTTTGTGGCAATCATTTATATTATTAAAAATACAATAAACAATTGCTTTAGACCCATGATTGATGAAGATTTAATATAGATGATTTTTTTAAGTTTCATGATTCTTATGGTTTTCTTGGTCTTAAATCTATTTTGTTTAAAGGTAGTAAATAAACATTGATATAAAGGGAAGATGAAAAATAGGACAGACATTTGACATTCAATACCTTGTTAACTTTTTTCTTTATAAATTATTCTCTGTTCAGTACTGACTAGCTAGTCAAAATCTGAAGCCCATAAGACATTATGTTATTGGTCATAATATCTTACTTAAAGTAGAGGAAAATTTCAAGAAAAGTCTCCTTTGGGAAAGGTTTCCTAAAATGCCCAGCAATTACATTTTAGTAGCATCAAGCTCATATTTATATTCAAGTACTTTTTTTTAGTTTACAATAGTTATACAGAATAGTAGATTTCATATTGGCATATTTGTACATGCATATAACATTTTGGTCAAGGTACCCAAATGTCTTTTATACTTCATTGGTTAATAGAATCCAATCAAGGGCCATGGGTAGCATTTAATTATGATCTGTTTGTAGATTTCAAATTCCAGATCTGTTTCCTACTTTTTACCTCCCCCAAATCTTCTTTCTCCCTTCCCACACATTTACTTGTTGTAAAGATTGGGCCAGTTGTCCTGTGGATTATCCGCTTACCTGGATTTTTCTGAAAAGATGAATCAGGTGTACCGAGATAAATTAGGTATACAAAGCATCATTTTGGGGAAAAATATTAAACTGAAAAGATGCTAAAATGGTATGGTAAAAAACATACCTTCCTGGCCCCAAGTTGACTCTCTGTTTATCGGTCCACTTGGGATCATTTTGTGGAGGTGGTGTGTCAGAGGGAGGTGGTTAGAACACATTGAAAGAACACTACAGGCAGTTTCCTTTTCCTCTCCTATCTCAATAGGGATTTCCTTATGTCAGAATGGTATTCTTTAGTGTTGTAACTTATTATCTTAAAACTAAATATTTGACTTGGTTAGGAACATAAAGGACTATTAAAAGCCTGAGCTTCATATCAGGTGCAGTCACTTGGCAACTCTGCCCTGGGGCTCAGCTTATGCATGTGGTGAATGAGAGACCTTCTCCTTCTCCCAGGTATCATTTACATGATGTACAAAATAATGAGCATAATGAGATAACATGTCTCTGAAGAATGGTACAGATTAATTCACCAAATGACAGTGACGTTACACTCATTCATGTGGATGATGATAATAATTTGTGTTTCAGGTGAAATCTAAAGGAGAGAGAAAAATGGTTAGTATAGGAATGGAGCTGATCCTTGATCCTTCCATCTTGTTCCTGGATGAGCCCACAACTGGTTTAGACTGGAACACAGCATATAAGATCATTAAACTCCTGAAAAGGTAAATGCTTTGGCAACGTTGTTTTTTCATTTATTTACTCTCTGTTCATTGCTATGTACCTGGTATTCTTGGTGCAGGGGATCCAGAATGTTAAAAAAAAATGTTTCTCTTGGCTAGTGTGATACAGTCAACAAATAATAAATGGTTCAAGAAAGATGAAACAAGAGCAAAGGGAAGGAAGTTCATGTGGAGTTGGGAAGCTTTTAAAATAGCAGGAAGGTCAGGGAAGACAACAAGCATGGGACACAGGAGGAGAGAGAGAGAGAGAGAGAGAGAGAGAGAGAGAGAGAGAGAGAGAGAGAGAGATATGCTATGAATTTACCAGAGCGTTCTAGTTGGAAGAAGCAACCAGTTGCCCTGAGGCAGAGCATGTCGATGTGTGTGGAACATGACAGAGGCCAGGACAGACCTTGGTACTGAGAATAGTGGAGGTTGGCTGGGGGCTTAACAAAAAAACATTAATTTCCTTATGGCTCTGGAGGCAGTAATTTGAGTTGATGCATCCTCAGGTTAGTTTCTTCCTTGGCCTCTGTCCTCGGCTTGTAGATGACCATCAACTCTGTTGTATGTTTTTGCCCTAATCTGCTCCTAATTGGACAGGCAGATGAGGACCCTCAATGACCTCATTTAAATTTAAAGACCGTTTTGAAAGCACTATGTCCAATGTGGCCACATCCTGAGGCACTGGGGGATAGGATTTTAACATCTTAGTTTGGGGAGGACCCAGTTTAGCCCTTCACGGGTGGATTAGGACATGAGGTGGAGTGGATCTGGTTGCAGACTGCATTGTCCTCAGAGGCCATGTAAGAAGTATGGCTTTTCCTGTCACTAGGGGACATGAGGATATTTTGAGAGTTCTAGAGAAGAACAAATGCTGTATACAAGACTGTGCTGTAGAGCAAGGGTGAGGGAGGACCCCATGAAGGATCCACTGAAAGATGATGGAGTTTTGACTAGGAGGATCGTGGTGAGAAGTGGATGGTTTCTGGGTTTGTTTTCAAGGGAACCAAGAGAATCAGATCAGGACTGGACCTGGGATGGTAGGATCCAGACAAACTGCTAAGATTTGGGGCCTGAAGAAATGGAGGAATGAAATTTAAGAAATGATGTTTCCTTTTATCAAGATAGAAAAATGTTTGGAAATATTTATAGGAAAATTTTCAATAGCTGAGATTTAGACATCTCATCTTTAAAACTATAGAAACATATTTCCTACTGACAGAAAGGATCCAAGAACAAAACCAGTGAACTCCTACTCTTCTCTCCTTGATTTCACTGCATCTACAGCCCCTCCTTCCCTTTCTGATGCTCCCTACATAGTTTCTATCTGTCATCATGCCCTTTCACCCCAAATACTCCCTGCTGCAGACTCCAATTAGGGAGGACACATCATCATCTGCACACCCTAGACAATAAACATGACTTTCCCAGGATCCAATCCAGAGCTGCTCAAATTTCCCCAGTTATCCCTACTGTCTCTGTTTATATTCTGCCTCAGAATCCTCTCCAGAAACATACTTTTCCTGTCTTTTTACAACCTGGAGCAGTTCATTTGGTGACTCTCAGCTGCGTGCATCAGGTGAGTGTTGCATGAAAGGATGCTGAGTTCTCAGTGCAACATACCTGGGAATGCGCCCCCTATAGGTGGTAGCAGCTTCAGCTCTCTGATTGTGGTGGTGTCAATCTCCATCATCTGATTGTGATGGTGTCTACTGGGCCTCTCTGCTCTGAAATTATCATTTTTACCCTGAGAAATGATGAGCATTTTGTGGTCTTATGCCTTGACTTGACCAGTAGGAACTTCTTCCATGTGGCTTTTGTGTTTTCACATGTCTGGTACGATTCTTTTACAGTACTTTACTTCATGGTCATGATGCTATTTATGGCTTATCATGTACATCTCCTGAGTGAGCACTTTCTTCCAGCAGTCCTGATTTATTCTGGTATAGTTAACACTTAGAGATCAATATCTGTTTGTTCAGTGTGCTCACTGATCCTAGAGTCGCATTGCTTCTAGGTCCATAGTAGGCAGACCTGGGAAGTACATGTATAAATGTGTTTATGTGTGATGTATGTCTATACCCACATATAATATTAATTTACTTTCATGTTTTATTTGGAAATATAGTAAATAACAATATGAGCCTTTGTATACGTGTGTGAGTATATATATAATTTTATTTTTTCCTTGCTGGGGATCCCCACCTAAGGCCTCATGCATACTATGCACCCACTACATCTAGACTTCATATATTTTTTTTTAATAAAATACATGCATAAACAAAGATCTATAACTATTATTGTTTATGTTTGTGTATAAATATTGAAAATCCCATGAGTTCATAAAAATATTTGTGATTCCAATCTAACACCACTGTCTTATGTTTAGTCTTTGCCATTTTCATATCTGTAAGTGACTTTGGACAGGGAGAGTTCAGGCTGCCATTATCTCAAAATATTTATTTACTTTCTCAGTGAAGTACTTTAATTTTTACTGGAACCACTCTCCCAGTAGTTCTGGTCACTGCTTTTTGTCCACTGTCCCTGGAAACTCCTCTGTTCCATCTTTTTCAGCTGCTAGACACACCATCATTGGGAATTTGGATATTCTATTTACATCACCTTCAGACTGTGTTATCACTCTACTTTTTTTTTCTTTACAAGGAGCCGCTAGCTACTTTTAATGCACATCTTATTGAAATTATAGATTCCTATCTCATGTTTCTCTTTGAGGCAGAAGATCCTTGGATACATTGCTAGATACACAAGGTCCTTATCAAATACTTAAATTAAAGTGATTCTTCTCTTAAAATATTTTAAATAACAGTTTTGAATAATGATTTTGATCTTTGTGTTTTCTACTCATAAGTAATAATTTCTGTAAAAGACAGTTTAGCAGTGTTCCTAGCTTTGCATTAGATCAGAGCTTAGATCCCAACCTTTCCCCATTAGTAACTGTGAGCCCTTGGTCAGTTGCTTGACTTGACTTTCCTTATAACAACATTGTGTCAATGGAAATGAATTTCACTCTAACTCATTTAGCAAATATATCCTGAGTGCTTAGTAACAATATTAGAATATCTGCAATGCTTATAAAGAATACAGATTTCCTGTACATACCCCCAGAGATGGTAATTCCCTGTCTGGGAAAACTGTGTAGAAACCTGCATTTTCACTAAATTCTAGCCAATTCTGGACTTTGATGTACTAAATTTTAAGAATCTTTAGTCTTCTGAACAAAAGCATTGGATTTAGCTTCCCCTATTCTCAAGTATATAATGTAAGTTGAAATGAGAACTTTGTAAGAGAAAATCAAGTTGATTTGAGAGAAAATGCTCTACTGACAGGAATAAAGCATTTTACCAAGAAGTTTCCAGTTCAGATGTTTAATGATTCATTATTTTCCCTTAGCCTTTCTGAGCAGGAAAAAACAATCATCTTCTCCATTCATCAGCCTCGGTATTCTTTCTTCAACATGTTTGACAGCCTCACCTTATTGGCTTCAGAAAAACTAATGTACCATGGTCCTGCGCAGGAGGCTTTGGAATACTTCAAATCAGCAGGTGTGGTTGACCTTTTCATGCACTAGATTTTTCATTCATAGACTCCTGAGGAGAGCAGAGCAGGCAGCAAGAGACTACTTGATCTTTGCATAGACCTAATTGGATTTTCACCACTCCAAAACATTTTTGATCAGTTTGGTGCCAGAATTTTTCTTCATTTTGCAGAACTTGCTTGTTGTTCAGGGCTCTCTCTTTCTCTTCTCCTATATGAGTATGCATGGTGTGTGTGTGTGTGTGTGTGTGTGTGTGTGTGTGTGTGTGTGTGTCTTGGGCCTTTGTCTGTTCTCTTCCCAGGTGTGGTAACCTTTCCCTGATAGTTTAGTAATTAACATGTTATTTTATAGCTAGTTATTCTGTTAGTTAAACACTTTTGAAAAGTCCCAAATCATTGCCTTTTCTACCATGCAACAAATTGTTGTTTTCCAGTGTTTCCCCTGACACGTGATCTTGCTCTGTCCCTCTGAGGGTTCATGAGATGCTGCTGAATTTTCTAATAACATTAGATTGAAGATATAAGTCTTGAATGGTGTGAATGACTATTAACTCAATGGAACAGCTGGCCCTGAATCTGACACTAATGGGCTAACTTTTCCAGGCTGCTTGGTTCTTTCTATTTCAGATTAAATATTATGATTCCTTTAAAGGCTTTTCCATCTTCTTATTTTTAGAAGTTTTTGGGTATTATTATAGATGTTTCTCCATGACCCTACATCAAATTGTCAATATTATCTTTCTCAATTTGTTTTTATTGAATCTTTGTTGTTTAAAAATAATCAAACACATGTGAATCTGGGGAACCCAGGGAAGATGAACTAAAGAGTCAGGCATAGGTCAAGTTTAGATGATTGTACCACAGGAAGTTGAGGTGACTGCTCAGGTGTGCTGTGCTGGTTATGTTCTCTTGATAGTGCTTCTCTGGGAATTTGTTGTCAATTTGGAATTATGTCAGCTTGAGTTGTGATTATTTGGATCTCTGGATTAAACAGGTTGCCAAGCAATCCTTGCTGATGTGCCTCCTGCCATTCCAGTATTCTCTAGGAGAACTTAGAGTATGCAATACACACAGAAACTTAGTGTTTCTTCCTGGACCTATATTTAGATTTTTGAAGGAGTACTCATAAGTACCAGAGCATATTGGTAGCTCCTTGGGGATTTATGAGAAGTGAAGACTAATAATATAAGATGTTCTGAAGATTTCAAAATATTTTGAAATATGCTTTTTTTTTTAAACTTGGGGACTGAGTGGTTGAAATATTGTGTGACTGAATAACTCCATCAGACTTATTGAGTTTTCTCTATTTTCTAAGACCTAGGTTGAGTTCGTGGTGTGTCTTCTTTTCCAGGTTACAAAAGTGAGTGCTATATCATCCCTGAAGAATTCTTCCTGGATATCATTACTGGTATAATAAAGAGAGAGTCAGAAGACCATGAAGGTATGTGAAGATCTTACATTTACATATTTTTGCCAAATTGAGTTGGTTGAGATTTAGCAATGCAGTAGCTCATTAAAACGTGGGCTTGTGAATTTACACATTAGTGCACTGGCCAGAAAGATTTTTTTTGTTAGTGAGTAAGTGTATTTTTATTGACTTTACAAATTATCATTTCTTTTTGTACTCAAGTTTCAGATTTTAGGAGTTATACAAATAAGAGTTCACAGAAAAACTGATGAAACCAGTAGTAATCTGTTATTAATGAGGTAGTAATCTGAGGCCTGTTATCCACTTTTATTCCAGCCAGCAACACTGAAATGTCTTCAACGAATGAAAAGTCAGTCATAGAAGCATTAGCTGATTTTTATGAAAAATCCCCCATCTGTGGAGAAACAAATTCTGAACTAGAACGACTCTCAAAGGATCAGAACAAGAGGAGCTTATTCGGGGAGGAGATCACCTATGTTACCTCTTTTGGTCATCAGCTCATACAAATCACCTGGCGTTCATTCCAAAGTTTGGTGCATCATCCCCAACCCTGGATAGTTCAGGTAACTGACAGATTCTTCTAATTATGTTCTGAAATAATCATGTGAGAGCAATTTGTTCGGATATGGACTGCTCCAGGATTGTTTTATCTTCTACCCATCCTTCCGTTTACTTGTCATTCCCACTTTATTTGAGATATAGTCAATTGAACCAGTGTTATGGTTTGGATATGAAGTGTCCCCCAAGACTCCTGTGTTGAAGGCCTAGTCCCCAATAATAGCCCTCAGAGGTGGGGCTCTTGGAAAGTGGTGGATCATTTGACCAAATCAAAGGATTAATTGATTGAGTGGTTGGATTATAGCTTGATAGGAAATTGGGAGGTGGAGAAACTGTAGGAGGTGAGGCCTAGTTGGAAGAAGTAAGTCACTGAGGTAAGGGGTGCCGTGGAACAGTTCATCTTCTCTCTGGCTGCTTCCTTGCCCTCTCTGCTTCCTGGCTGCCACGAGGTTAAGATGAGCAGCTCTGCTTTATCATGCCCTCCTGCCATGATGTTCCACCTCACCTCAGGCCCAAAACTACTTAGCAAGCAGACCATGGACTGAAACCTCTGAAATGTGAACCAAAAAAATCTTATCTCCTGTCAGGGTCTGTGTTTCTGTGACCAAAATACCAGAAAACAACTTCAGGAGGAAAAGGTTATTTGAAGCTTATGGTTTCAAAAGTCTCAGTTCATGGACAACTGACTCCATTGTTCAGGGCCCAAGATGACAGAGCACATGCCATGCTTAGGAAGCAGAGATGAGAGGGAGAAGGGGCCTCAGGAAGAACAACCCTGTCAGGGCATGCTCCCCAGTGACCCACCTCCTCCAGCCACACCCCATATGCCTACAGTTACTACTCAGACTTTCCATTCCAACTAGGATGGACTGATTAGGCTATAGCTCTCACAGTTCAATCATTTCACCTCTGAATATTTCAGCATTATCACAGAAGGTTTTGGGGGACACCTCATATCCAAGTCATAACCTCCCCTTTAAGCTGATTTTCTTACATATTTTGTCATAGTGATAAAACATTGAATAGCACAACAGGTCAGACACAATTAAGTTTTTACTTGTGCAATGCTTTGTTAAGTGTTTTCCTGGACTATATAACTCAAAAGTTTTGATGATATAAACAAACTGTAATGGAAAAATCTTCATCAAAATTTTATTTTTAAAAAAATGTTAAGTAAAGACAATATCAACTAAATATGGCATTTTCTAGTAGCTGTCCACTATCATTTATTGGTTCATTCCAAAAATTCAACCCAAGAGTCTGTGTTCCATTTTGAGACTCTACCACACTAGTGAATGAAATGGGTAAAAATAAAAAACTCCACTGACATAGATCTTAATTTCTATGAGGACAGAGGGATAATAGTTGAATACAGAAAATACGTAGCATGCCAGATGGTAGAGGGTCTAAGAAGGTTTAAGGAGAGAGAAGGTTTAAGGAGAAAGGGCAGAAAGTAGACCAATGAGTATAGGTTTGCCTTTGATATCAGGTGTTGAAGGAACCCAGTGTTATTGACTACACCTAAGGGTAGTTTGTTCTGTGCACTGTCTGAGGGAAGAGCCTGAAGGCAGAATGCTGTTATTTATAATTAACCCTCCTCATGAAGAGATTCTAATATTGATAAAGCAACAGATGTCTCAAAGAATGTGCAGTTTATGCACAGGAAGTAACCAGACCGAACAAGGCTATTCACTGTCCACTTAACTCCCTTAAATAAAATACAATGATTTTTTTTTTCATTTTTTACTGGTTCTGTGGTAGTGATTGATTATCACTCCTCTGGGCTTTTTGTTTCTACCCAGTGCTGGGGACTGAACTTAGGATCTCACACATGCTAAGCAATTGCTCTGCACCTGACCTAAAAACCCCAGCCCATTTTTTTTTTTTAGTTATTCATATTCTGATGCTACTAGTTCTCTCAGACCATTGGCCCATCATTTATAAGAAAACAATTTAGCTGGTTGTTTGGGGATTATTATTTTTATTATCAATCATTGAGTTTCTGTGGAGTATTTAGATGTGTCATGTTGTTGGCTCTAAATAACTGACTTCTCAGCATGAGCACCACACTTTTCATATTTAAGTACTGTTGCTTTCCAAGTGTGCCTGAGAGCCAGCATCCCCTTTCCAGTCATATTGTCCATGCTGCAAACATTTTTGATCCTGTGCTTTGGCATTTCTCTCAGAAAACAGGCACTTTGGTTTCTTATCAAAAGTAACATATTATTCTTTAATAGTAGATCTAATGTCATTTGAAAAATTATCAGGTGAGTTAGATCCATGAATCTAATTGCCCATTGTTCAACAGTGACATGATGTTTGTAATGAGTTGATTCTTTAGATTTATGCATTAGGTTTTTCTTTCTTGCCTCTACTACTGGTATGCAATGTCAAAGACACAAAATGTAGTTATGGGCAGGCATTATTAAAACATGGCTACTTGTAATACACCAGGATTGTGCATGTTTGGGGTCTAGGCTTCCTTAAGGTGCAGACACTAGGCCAAGAGCCTCCAGGTTGCATGTTCAGCCTACTTGCCTCATCAGTGAACTCAGTTCCACAAAAGGAATCCCAGCAATATTCAAAGAATAAGCAATCTCTAAAATAAAAGTAGAACCCTGTAATTCTCTGCGTTTAGCAGGACAACCCTTGTCCAGGTTTGTAAATGTTGGCATATTAGCTGAGGAGCAAGCAAATGCTTTCTGGTAAAGACCCAGAAGGTAAATATTTTGCACTTTGAGGGCCACATATAGCATTTTCCTCAAATACTCAACCTTGCCACTTCAGTATAAATCTAGCCACAGCTAATATTTATTCAATAATGAACATGACAGTGTTTAAATAAAACTTAATTAATAGACACTGAATTATTAATTTCATAGATATTTCATATTGACAGAAATATTATTCTTGAGATTTTCCTCCCAATTATTGGAAAAAACATTTTTAGTTCACAGGCTAGGGCTATTTGTTCTATGGGCTATAATTTACTGACTCTTGACAAAGGGTTCTTATTCTTGTATTATGATTATTTCTCTAAGTTTTTGAAAATGGAGTTGCTAAAATGTATTACGTCTTCCTGCTGATAATCCTGTATTTATTGCCTTACTACTGTCCTTTGTTTTGGACTAGTCATTTATTGACAAGATTCAGACTTTCTTATCTCACCAGAAAACATATTGGAAAGATCTACAATGATTGGATTCTTTTAAAAAGAAAGTTTAGTGTTCATTTAATGTGCTATGTTTTCTGATCAAATCAATTTGAACAATATTGTCATTAATCACTCAGAGTGTCATTGTTTCTATTTGCATATTAAACAATTAAAGAGTTAACTATGCATCGTCTTCTTCCTCTTTTCCTCTTCCCCTCCCTCTTCTCCTCCCTTCCTCTCCTCCTCTTCCTCCTCCTTCTTCTTCTTCTTCCTTTGTGAAAGCTGCAAACAATCCATAGAACACACCTTGAGAAATGTTGTTTAAATACATCTGAACAAAAGCACGATTAAATGGTTGGAGAATTTCTTATTTTATCTGTTTTGAACAGAAACCAGAGGACAGATGCATAAAGCTCATAGATAATGTCATTTGCTCTTGTGAAATGTCCAGTTGGCTCCGTGGCTTTCTTTTTCTTTGTACAAGAAGGAATAACACACATGAACCTTCATGGCATGATTATGGATTTATTATTTTCTCAGGATGTTTGGAAATTGGCTGAAAATAGGAAACATCCTAAGATAATATTCAGTCTTAGTATAAGATGCCAAGTTTGGATGCAAAAGAAACAAAGAATGCAGAACATCTGTTTTGAAGTTTGAATATCTTTAAAGTTATACTGTGAAAAAGCATAGACTTTTATATACATGTGCATACTACATGTCAATAGAACCATCTGCATTTATTTTGAAAGTCTGATCTGTTGAAATGAAGTAGAGCATATTCTGAGGGTATTGAAATATGGCAGGACAATGTTTTCCTCCCTCAATTTCTCTTATTAGCAAAGGGATTTTAAGGACATCTCATAGGTGACACATTTAAATAATACTGTTTCCAGAATCTGGTCTTTACAAACTAGTCTTTATAGATCATGATTCTGATTTTGCATTTTTGTTTGACTTTTTGCCATAAGTGTGCTTTACAAGTTAGTTCATGGCATGATATTGTGGTAAATTTGAGGTGTTTTTTTTTTAACTTTGAAGTTTCCAATAAATGTGGTAAGAGTTTTTTCTTTATATTACAATTTTCTCAATTATTATATTCAACCTAAGAAGAATTTTAAGAAGAATTCTCCTAATAGACTATATTACAGTGTAACCCTTCACCTTTTGCAAATTAAAACTTTCTTAAGCCACTTTTTATTCTACAAGCAAGTGTGATATTGGTCCATTCTATCTGGGGGCCTTCACATACAGTGTGTAGTTAAAGATGGGCAAGAATGGCAAAGAATTGGAGGCTCAGGTGTGTCAAGTAAAGTGTAGGCATTGGCCTGGGTTGAAAGACAAGCAATGTCAGAGGAGATGGTAATGGAACCTTTGAGCGTGCTCAGCTGGCTGAGTGCTTTAGTATCAATGACAATGTATTTTCCAGTACAGGTGGGGATATCCCACAGGTTGGATACGAGCATGTCCTTAGCATTCAAAATTCCATTGTTAGAATTTGTGTGTGTGTGTGTGTGTGTGTGGTGTGTGTGTGTGTTTGTGTGTGTGTGTGTGTGTGATTAAGTTTTGTTTATCTGTTAATTTTGATGTAATGAAGATCAAACCCTAGGTGTGGCACATGCTACAACAGCATTCTACTGGTGAGCAGTATCTCCAACCCTGAAATTTCAGGTATTTCTAATGATTAGAGTAAAGCCACTTGTTTTCACTTGAACCTCTTGAAGCACAAAGCTGCGATTTCACTGGCATGACAGTTGAGAGCTCAGTTCTAGTCAAAACTCTGATTTTGTTTCTGAAATGACTTCCCCATGCCTGCATTGCTCTGCTGTGCACTGTGCCTGGAGGAAACTTAGCTTGTCTAGTCCTCAACTCTCTTGTCCTATCAAGTGTCCAAACAACAGAATCCTTACATTTTCAATTTGATTTTTAAAGCAGTGGGACTCCGGCCAAGTCATTTAAGATGTGCATTTTAGTGGAGAAATTTGACTGGGTAGTCCTATATTTTATAACAAAATTTTACAACTCTTTTCTTTTTCTTTTCATTTTTCTTTTTGAAAAGTTAATTGGCACATTGATTCTGGGACTCGTCGTAGGTGTCACTTTTCTTTTGCTGAGGGATCACTGTACTGAAATCCAAATTAGGTAAGTAAATTTGGATCTTGCTTTTGAGAAAATTCTGTCTCTTGGTTCAAGCTCAGGGACATCATATAAGTGTTTGAATTAATGACAATGCAGGGTGTTTCTATTTTACTATGGGGCAGCATGTGTTAGTGTATTGTAAATCAATGGAGGAATTACTTTGTGGTTTCACACATATATATGTGGTGGTAAGTTACACACATCTCCTACACAACTTAACCATTTTTAAGTGCACAGTTCGGGGGCATCAGATACATGCACATTGTCAACTGTCACCACCATCCAACTCTAGAGCATTTTTTCATCTTCCCAGGGGGAATCTTCAACCCACCTAATAGTAACTACCCTCATCCACCTCTGCCACCTCTGCAACCATCTTTAACTTTCTGTCTCTGAATTTGGCCATTCTAGGAACCTCATGAATGTGAAGTCTTACAGTATTCATCTTTTCATGACTGCTTTAGTTTCCTTAGCATAATGTCCTCAAGTTTCTTCTAAATTACAACAGGTATTCTAATTTCTTTTCATTTTTAAGGTTAAGGAATATTCTATCATATGTGTATACGGCATTTTATTTATCCACTCCTCCATTGCTGAAAATCTGGGTTGCTTATACATATTGGTTATTTGTGTGATGCTGCTATGGGGGTACACATACCTGTTTGAATCTTGTTTCTAACAGGGCTTTGGGACAGAGACCCAGAAGTAGAATTTCTGTTTCATTTGTAAATTCTGTCACTTTTTAAAACCACTACCATCCTCTCTTCTACCTCATTTTACATTCTTACCAGCAGCACACAGTGTTTTAATTTCCTACATTCTTACCAAAACTGTTTATTTTGTGTTTTCTGATATAACAGAGATCACTAGATCTTTGGAGATATGTGTTTTAAGTCCTTTGTCAATTTTAAAATAGGATTATTTGATTTTGGTGTGTTTTATTGTTGTTGTTGCTAAGCTGGGGATCTTTTTTTTTATGTTACATGGAATCTTTATCCTTATTTTTTTAATTTTTTTTAATTTTTATTGGTTTTTCACAACATTACAAAGCTCTTGACATATCATATTTCATACATTAGATTGGAGTGGGTTATGAACTCCCAATTTTTACCCCAAATGCAGATTGCAGAATCACATCGGTTACACATCCACATTTTTACATAATGCCCTATTAGTAACTGTTGTATTAATGTATGGGTTTTTCATCTCTTTTCGGATACATGATTTACACCTATTTTATTCCATTCCATGGGTTTCTTTTCTCTCTGTTGATAGTACCTTTTATGCACAGATGATTTTAATTTTGATATAGTCCAGTTGATCTGTTTTCTTTGGAGGATTGTAAGCCAATTTTATTGATGCTTTTGATTTGCATGACTTGGGAGTATAGGACACATGATGGGATTGAGTTGTTCCTGCCTCTCACGTGGATAGCTCTTTATCAGTGTTATGATTCTTTCTAGTTTCAGTCATAATGTGTCCTAAAAACTATCATTCCAGGATGTCATTTTAAACAGCTGCATCATAGTCTGAACCCAGATTCTGAACATCAGAGTCTGCATGGTTCTCATCATCGTCACTTTTTTATCTTCTAAGGACAGAAACGTTTAGATTTTTTTTTTTTTTTACAGCTCTGCTAGGTTTATGTCCTGGGAAGATGTCATTTCTTAACCAAGTTCAGTATACTCACAGGCTCTCAAAGTCATGCCAGGAAGCATTTAGAAATATTGAAAATCTGTCATCAATTGCAATAAAGAAGTGAAATGCTAGCCATTAAAGTTTTTAGTAGAAAAATCCAGAGTAATAAAGAGAAACTTTAGCAGAAGGATTCTTGAGAAATGAAACACTAACCTTATCTTAATTTATATTTTTGACTTAGATTTGCTACCACCTTTTTGTAAGTTTGGGCATTGTAAAGTGGCCTGTGTAGGTGGCTTATCACATCTATCTTGATGTGATAAGTTCTAAAACAAGTTCCACACAGACAAGATAAACTGGGTTTAAATGGGCTGGCTGCAACATGAAGCTAAGAATCCAGCAAAAAAATTATACAAAAAAGAAGGTAGTATCCAGAAAGCTGGGGAGGACAGCTGTTTGACCTTAAGGTTCAAGCTTCCAGACTGGAAAGAGAGTGAACAAGCCTGCAGTTTCTTTATTTATACAAAAGGGGGCTTCAAAGGATATCCAAGGAATGTTCTTTTGCCCAATAAGGTAGGAGATGGATTGTCCAGGCCCAATAGGTAATACTCAACTATACAGCAGCCTCTATAGCCCAGCGGAAGACTTAGATCACTGGCTTTTGCTTTGCATAAGCCACAAAATGACTTATAAGGCCAGGCTAAAATCTCCTTGGCTTCAAGGCCAAATAGAGGCTATGCAAATAGCTCAGGGATGGCCTCCCACAATCAGTGATTGATTCTTCTGCTTAGGAAAAGGAAAACATTCTCAGTTTTGTCTCTAGCACCAGGTTGTCAGAGCTTTCTTCAGAGGTGAATATTCAGGGCCTCATCATTTGACATTGCTGGAGAAGCCAACAATTTAGCTCTTCTTTGGGACCAATCACTGTCTTTGCACTCTATCTAACCTCTGTAACTGAGGAACTGGGTTAGAATCCTGTGTGGAGAATGAGCTTATTTGAATAGTTTTATGGTGTTGTAGTGAGAGCTGAACAAATTAGGAAAAGACATGTATTTAGAAAAATATTCGAATCCAGTAATCCCACTTTAGGGTGTTTACACAAAATATTTGAAGTCAGTTTGTTGAAGAGGGATCTGCACTCCCACATTCAGGGCAACACTGTGCACAATAGTCAGTTCAGGAATCAATCGAAGTGTCCATCAGCCCATGAATGGATTAAAAAAAAAAAAAAACCATGTGCACGAGGGAATGCTGTTCAGCCTCAGGAAAAGAAATTTTGCCATTTTTAACAACATGGATGGAATTAGAGAACACTATGCTAAGTAAAATAATCCAGACAGAGAAAGGTAAAAGGCACATGTTCTCATTTATGTGTAAATTCTGAAACTACTGGAGTCATAAAAACAGAGAGTAGAGGCTAACATATAGGGAAATGAGGTGATGAAGGTCAAGATGAAATCTCCTAAGGCAGGAAGGATAGGTTTTACTTTTTCTGAGGGATACACTATACTTGGTGGTGAATCCAGCAAATAATACTGTACAATTCACACTTGCTGAGCATAAATGTTTTCACCATAAAAATTATGAACATTTGAAGCAGTAGGTATCACTATAATTATTTTCATTTTATTATTCTTTAACATTTTGTTTTTGAAACATAGCATCACTTTGAACCTAGCACATATGAATATAATTTGTCCATTTATGAAGAAAAGATAAATCAGATCTATAAGTAGATACAGCACATGGGTTACCACATTGAAAAAACTGGATGTATTAAATTCTTTAATAATTATACTTGTTTAGTGTCAAATAAATCACCTTACATATTAGAAGGAATTTTACTGTCCTTTCCCAGAATCATGAATATTACTGTATTATTAAATGTGCGACAATAAATTGAATTGGATTTCTGCTCTGTCCCATATTTCTAAAACTGCCATTCAACATGTTGTTACATTATTTCAAATCCAAAAGTTAAACAACTTGTTGCCCCTTGGACCAGCCTATTTTCCATTCAATTTAATTACTGTGTGAACTTTTAAATTATAAACAGCCTGAACTCTTAGTTCTTCAGTCTTTAGGTGTGAAAAACAATCTACGGACTCTCTTTTTTTCTTTAAATTAGTTGAGATTATTCATTTGACTTTACATTTATGAAAGTGTTCTTTTTTTATAATTTAAATGATGCACATCATCTTTGTCTCTGGTTTTCCCTGTTATTTCAGTTGTTTGGTTAGGAAGGGAAGCTGCTCCCTATTTCAGGGATGTTGGCATGAATTCATGAGATACTTATTTCTGTTGAAGTATAAATTAATTGAGTACTTTTCATTCTAAATCTCAATTATTTTACCAAGAAATAAGCATTAATAGTCTACATACATGTGATAAAATTACTTTTTTATTACAAAAAGTATCAGATTTATTTCTGTTTTAATCACTTTGGAAATCTTGTAGGATAGTGGCTGTTCCATATCAAGGATAGCTGTCAAGGCTACTGATGGTCCTGGCCTGGGCGACTGTAGTAAGGAGCCAAGTGCAGGTTTTATCAACATCTAATTTCCTTCCACATGCCTTAATTTCTTATTACTTCCCTTTAAAACCAAGCTGGCACAAAACTCAACTCAAAGTAAATCAAAGACTTAGACGTTAGAACAGAGACTCTGCACCAAATAGAACAAAAAGTGGCCCAAGTCTTTCCATGTTGGCTTAGGACCTGACTTCCTTAACAAGACTCTTAATATGCAAGAAGTAAAATCAAAGAACAATAAATGGGATGGATTCAACCTAAAAAGTTTCTTCTCAGCAAGGAAAAAAGTAATAATGTGAAGACAGAGCCTACAGAATGGGAGATAATCTTTACCACATTAACCTCAGATAGAGCACTAACCTCTAGGATATATAAAGAACTCAAAAAACTCTACACCAAAAAAAAAAAAAACAACCTAGTCAATAAATGGACTAAGGAACTGAACAGAAACTTCACAGAAGAAATACAATTTATCAACAAATATATGAAAAAATGTTCAACATCTCTAGCAATTAAAGAAATGAAAATCAAAACTACTCTGACATTTCATCTCACTCCAGTCAGAATGGCAGTTATCAAGAATACAAGCAATAATATATGTTGGAGAGGATGTGGGGAAAGGTACCCTCCTACATTACTGGTAGGACTGCAAATTCTTGCAACCATTATGGAAAGTAGTAAGGACATTCCTCGGAATACTTGGAATAGAACCACCATTTGATGCAGCTATCCCACTCGTCAGTTCATACCCAAAGCACTTAAAAATAAGAATATTACAGTAATGCAGCCACATCACAAAAATACTCAGCAGTTTTTTGAGTCAATTATTTATAACAATTCAATTCACAGTAGCCAAACTATGGAACCAACCGAGATGCCCTTTAACAAATGACAGGGTAAATAAAATGTGGCATATATACATAATAGAATATTACTTGTTAGGGTCCATAAACAAGTCAAAATGGCACCTGGCATTTTGCCAGAGGGAGTGGTTTGTGAAGTAATGCCAGCTAGCCATTAAGATGATAGAGATTCCTTAATGACTGACTGCTGTGTCTAGATTATGTCAATTAAGTTAAGCTGTGTGTAATCATTATGATGAGGATTCATTATTGGTTGACTGCTGTATCTAGTTTATGTTAAGATAAGCTGTGTGTAATTAGTTATATATATATATATATATATATATATATATATATATCCCTACTGTCCTACAATAAACGGCTCCCACTCCTGCTGTATCAGCCTTCACAAATTGCTTGTCACCCCCTGCCCCGTTAGTTTGCTGCAGCCAGACTGCGGCAATAACTCAGCCTTAAAGAAGAATGAAATGATGGGATTTGCCAGTAAATGGATGGAGCTGGAGAATATTATACTAAGTGAAATAAGCCAGTCTCAGAAAACCAAAGATCAAACGTTTTCTCTGATTTATGGATGCTAATTCACAATAAGGGGTGGAGTGGCTAGGGAAAAATAGAAGTGCTTTGGATTAGGCAGAGTGAAATAAAGAGAGGGGAGAAGGTATGGGGATAGGAAGGATAGTAAAATGAACTGGACAATATTGCCTTATGTGCATATATGATTACACATCTGATTATACATCTGATTATACATCCTATACAATCAGAGGAAGGAGAAGTTATTCTCCATTTATGTATGATGTGTTGAAATACATTCTACTGTCATGTATAACTAATTAGAACAAACTTTTAAAAAAACTGGATAATCAAATATTTTAACCTTTGGGAGCTTTATTTAGGCTTACTTAGGTTAATGTTTCTCTTTTCATATGTTAGGAATGATATTCAGCATTTTTGTGAGTGAATTTGAAGATGAGAGGGTATTTTATGTTAGTTCAGGCTGTCATAGGAAAATACCATGTACTTGGTGGCTTAAACAACAGAAATTTATTTTCTTTCAATACTGGAGTCTGGAAGTCTGGGACCAGAGTTCTCTTTCAGTAGATCAGGTTCCTGTGAGGGTCCCTCCCTGGATCTTAAATGGGGCCTTCACTTCCTCTCATGGCAGAGAGCACCTGATGTTTCTTCCTCTCCACCAATTCACTAATCCCATGATGGGGGCTCCAATCTCACGACCTAATCTAAGCCTTATTACTTCCCTAAGGACCTGCCTCCCAGGACTGACACATTGGGGACTATCTCTTCAGCATATGAATTTTAGGGAGCACAAGTCCATGCACCGCAACCTAAAACTGGTATTTTAATACGTGTCATAGTGGGGAGTCACAGAGGCACCACTGAGACACAGAGTTGGGGGAGCAACTAGAGGCAGGTCACACTTTCCTATCCATTGAAACCTAAAGAGCTATTTTTGTTTTTAATTGTATTTGATGTCACATTATTTCTGGGAGGAGTTCTGTGGGAAGAAACCAACCTAAGAGCACTGAGTTGACTGAGTTGCTTTTGTTCCCATTCTGTCCTGGCAGAGCAGGGGTGCTCTTCTTCCTGATGGTCTACCAGTGTCTCAGCAGCGTGTCAGTGATGGAATTCTTTGTGAACCAGAATCAGCTCTTTCTGTGAGTTGGTCTCTGTTCTGGTAAGGGGGATTGCTGGCTGGGGGAAAATGTTCAAACCCAGAATTGGAACTGAAATGTGATTCTTGAGATCACTGGTATTTTTCTTTTCTTTTTCTTTGTATTATTTTCCTTTTAAATTGCATATCTTTATCATGTACAACACAAGCTTTTGAAGTATATATAAAGATTACCAGTATTAATTGAGAAAAAGCAAAATCTTGATGGGGTGGAAAAATCAAGAGTGTATAGGGCCTGTTACAAAGAAAAGTGAAATTTTATGGAGGGTATGACAGCAAATACCAATTCTGTGGAGAGGAATAAAGGGGCTGAGAAATATCTTTTGTTTTTAGAAAATAATAGGCCACAATGACTCTCTCAAAGAAATTTTCAAGAGATTTGGTAGAGATTAATTGGTGGCTTAAGCAGCAATTTGGAAACAGGCTATGAAATTGACAAAGTATGTGCCAAGAACAGCCCTGAGTGAATCATAGACTGGAGAGAGACAGAGGGCAGCCTTAAAGGAAAGAGAGGGGTGGTTCTACCCCTGTATTTTTCAAAGATGGAGGAGATTTGTCCATGCCTACATTCCCATGACTGGAATCACCAGAGAGGGAAGGAGTGAAGATTGTGGTGAAAGAGTTTGGAATTTGGGGAGAAAGGTGCCAGGAAGAAGGGATTTGATTGCTGACAGTGGTGCAGTTGGAGGCATGATCACTGAAAGAAGAAGTATTTTTTCTTTTTTTAACATGAGAGTAGAAGTAAACAAATTTAGTGATATCAAGCTGCTTGGAGGCCTTGGAAAATAACAATGTCAGCATCTTCCCACTCAGAAATGGGGAAAAGGAAAAACAACAGTTACCCCTGAGATTGTCCCCTAAAGTGCTGCTATTCAGGCTGAGGCAACCTCAGAGGAGAAGTAGAGTCTCTGAGGAGAGTGAGGGGACACAGATTGTGTGACCCTGGGGAGGTAAGGTGGGGCCAGAGGGGGCGGCACCAAGAGAGGGTCACAGCAAGAGTCTCATGGGGTGATGCTCCAGGGAAGCTGCACCTGAGGTGGAGAAGGGTGTAGAGGGTCATCCTGGAGCCTATGGGCAGCTGTAGAGTTAGACCTGGTGGCAGCAGGAGTCTGCACAGCAGCATCTCATCAGGGCTGTGTCTTCTCGGACTAATTGGGATGTGTGGTGTGTGTTTTTGTTCTGCAGACACGAGCACATCAGTGGATACTACAAGGTGTCATCTTATTTCTTTGGAAATATATTATTTGATTTACTATCCAGGAGGTTCTTGCCAAGTTTTATATTTACTTGTATACTTTACCTCATGATAGGTAAGTAAGTAACAAGACAAATAGGATGTGTCTTTAGTTGGATATGTAAAAAAAAATTAAGTTCTTAATTAAGTTCTTAATTAATTAAAATTAATTAAATTAAAATTAATTAATTAATTAAGTTTGCAAACATGTTTTTGATTCCAAAAATTATTTTACAAGCTATAAGGGAGGAATCATGTATCTATTGTATATTCTCTAAAATAGACTTTGCCCAAGTAAATGTTAAAATGTATTTTCAAAATTATATTTTTCTGAGGGATGCCATGTGTCATACTCAAACACGGAAAGCATTTGTAGAACTATTTAAGACTGCGCTATAGGAGCTGGGATATTTAATGCCTATCTATATTTTTCTCTATATCCTACTTATGTATCTCTATATAGAAATAAAATATACATAAGCAGATAATATCTCTAATATCTGCAGAGATATGTAGAGAGAGATAAAAAAGAGTGTACATATATATTCTCCCCCTGTCCCCTTCTCTAAGATGGTGATTTGGGATTTATTGATGTAATAAAAGTACTCATTTGTTGAAGTAGACAGAATAATTTGTGCATTATGCTCTGGCTTCATTGAATTCTCATTTCTATGTGTTTCACTGTTTCGTACACACACACACAAATACACACATTCACACATACATATACACACACCAGAATATACTTTCTTTGACAACACACTAAAGGAGAACCAGTAATAGAGCTTAAATTTCTTATTTTACTAATAAGAAGTATGTCATAAGATTAGGTATGGAATCTAGAACAATAGACTCCTGATCAGTGTTCTTGTAACTGTTTGAAATCTTCAGACCATATCACACAGATCATTAGTCATGTTAATTATAAATTCGCTTAAGAAACTTCACAGCCCCATTTTCAATCACAGAACCATGTGGCAATTATTCTAAGGGCCTTAGCTTATGGAGACACCTCCCCTCGGTAACTGAAGGGACACAATGAAATTTGTGACCCAGATAGTTGTATAGTGGATGAGATTTGTGTTCTCTTCTTCATTTCTCAGAATACTGTAGTGCTATTGGCACAAAAAAATAGCCCCCAATATACCATGAGTTACACAGAACTGATCCCTTCCTTTCTTTTTAAGGACTAAAACCAGCGGTGGAGGCTTTCTTCATCATGTCCTTTACCCTCATGATGGTGGCTTTTTCATCCATTTCCTTGGCACTGGCCATAGGTGCAGGTAATAGTGACACAACTATAGCAACACGTATTGCAGACATCTATTTTATATTTATGATGGTGAGTGTGTACTGTTCTTCTCTGGGACACAATTTTTCCCCTTGCTTATGCTTGTACCTTCTTGTCACATAAGCCAGCTGCAGTATTCTGTGTTTGTGATTTTGAGGCTTTTAGGAGGTCACAGACTGAAATAATGTCCATTTTTTTTTGTTAGTTTATAATGTAGTTACTTAAGCACCATGTCCTCACTAATGTAATTTTAAAAAGAGATTTCTTTCTGACATATTATGAAGCCCTTGATAAATTGGAACTTCCAAAACCAGAATAATTGGCTGATTCCCTCACAAAAGTCACCAGGCTCTCTGCCTGCCTTTCATGCTGGTGTTAGAGAACTGCCAGCTGTTTTACCAGCAAGGTGGTTTGGTGTTGGATTCATTACTCTCCAATGTGAAGGTTTCATGAGAAGTGTAACAGGGATCTAGCTTGGATATTTACCTCTTGCATTTTGATAATGTTTTAAAATTACTGGAAAAGTATAAAGTCCATAGTAGTAGCTCTTGTTTGGTTTCCTGAAAATCTCTTATAACCATGTATTTCTGTTTCTTCTTTTCAAAATCATGGTTATTAAGTCTTAATCTTTCATGCTCCTAAAATTTGTACTCACATAAATGAATCAATAGATAAACAGAACCTATTACCTCAGTTTCCCCCCTTACAACATCAGCTAAACAAACACGTTCAGCCTACAATAGGAAGAGATATCTTTCAGTGACACATATGTAGCACATATACTTTAAACACATTTTTTATTAGTGTGGTTATCCGTATAGTTATCCATAATGTCAGGGTTTGACATAATCATTCAGGCTTAGCTTGCACATACTCTTGCCAAAGTTTAGTTCTTCGCTTTCTGAATTTCAAATCTACCAATGTATACCATTGAGAAAGTGATATTTATATTTCATCTGCTATAAAGAAAATGTCCTTCAATAAATAAAGATGTTTGTTTGATTTATTTGATATATGATTGTTATTTAAAGGTTTCTATGTAGAAATTTAAAAATGCAAAAATTGCTTTTCACCCAGAGAAAGGTCAAGGGTGGCATATGCAGGCACAACGCAGCTCTGTCATTGCTGTGCATATTCTAACCTCCCTTGCGTCAGTTGGGTCATGTGTTGTGTGGGTCTCTTAGCTGCCTCTCATTCATCTCCAGCATTTCTTCCTGAGTCAGCATTGCAATACCGCTTACTCATAGCTTTAAACGGGGGGATTTACCACATTTTCGTCTACTATACCACCTTAGGCCATTTATCAGTTCTAGGCTTTGAGAAACCTGAAGCCTGCATTCTGAAACCCAAATTCTTAACATCATGGATACAAAATACAAACTCTTGTAAACAACAAGTCTTGTTGCTGTTTGGAAGTAGAGAGGAATGCGTAATACTCAGGAATGTCCCTCTATCTATTCCTAGTTTTTTGGAATTATTGGCCAGGGCGGGGGGGTGGGAACATGGTAATGGTATAATAAGAATAGGTCAGGAGTCAGCTCATTGTGTCTGTGAGTTCTGCATTGGAAGATTCAACCAACCACAGATGAAAAACATACAAAACAAGAATTATGTCTCTACTGAATATGAATAATAGCTTTTGATCATTATTCCCTAAACTATAACATATACATGGTTACATGCATATGGTATAAGCTACATATGTAGCATTTATATGGTATTTGGTATTATAAGAATCATGGAGATGATTTAAAATATAAAATATGTTCATAAAGCAAAAAGGATTTACTTTGGGTTCCATATTTTAAAAATATGATACTATTTTGAAATAAAGGGATTTGAACATCTGCAGATTTTGGTTTCTCTGTGTGGGTCCTGGCACCAGTCTCCCTTGAACACCAAGAGACAAGTGTACTTCTTAATCTTCCATTATGTAGGTGTACAGAGAATGTTCTTGACAGAGTATTGACAATTAAGGATCTTCCAAGTAAGTAGAATATATAATATAGATTATACTCTATTTTCCTTAACTTAAAACCATAAGCAGCCTTAGCCATGCAGAAATTTACACATGCAAAGGAAGACTAATGTTTAGGGCAAGTGCAAAGTATTTCAAGAGTTGTTCCTAGAGGAAATATTTAGAAGGTTGTAGGGTTCTTGGAACCTATCTTCTCTAGAATTTCTCATGAAATTCCTGGACCAGTTCTAACCCATGATTTTTATTTTTGTAGATTTTTTTGGGTCTGTCGTTATATTTTGAAAACATGACTCCTCAGCTCTCATGGATTCATTACTTCAGCATTCCTTATTATGGCCTAACGGTAAGGTGTCCTTGACTGTCATTGTGAGTGGGTCCCCAAGGTGGGAACAATGCAAATAAAATCTACCCATCTGTTTCCCCTGCCATGACCTATGAATACCTTCCATCCATAATTTCCTTTCAGGAGCAATGGATGAGGATTTCCTAATAGCCTTTTTTAAACACAATGTCAGGGACTCATTTCTGGTTTTCTTTAGTCACTCTGTGGTTTGAGGGCAGAGAAGGGTGGGGAGAATAAATCTCATAGTAAAGCAGAAAGATTGATGAAAACATTATGTTTCAGTTCAATGAGGAAATAAATAAAGGGATAGGAGACTGGGATATTTAGTTTATGATTAAAGGAAAATTATAATAGAAGCAGAGGCTAAATAATACTCTTAGCCCTATAGCTCTAGCAAAGGAATCAACTCCAAAGAATGCTGTTTCTTAATACAGTATAACCAGATTCTAATTCCTATAAGTGATTTTGATGAAAACAAGAAATCATCATTACCATAAATCAGTATTATTCGTTGAGCAATACTGTATCATTTTGGTTATAAAGTTTATAGGGTTATACAATTAAGGAAAGAAGAAGGAAATGGCTATGGGATTCCAGCAAGAGGTCTCCCTTCTTGGCCAATTGGAAGCAATATCCCAAACTTAGGCCTCTTGATTTCCAGGGGCAATAACTTTAGTGACTTTGCTGTGGTACACTATGAATATGCAACTTGGTATGCCTTTGAAAATACCATTAAGGATTAAACTTGGGCTGGGGATGTGGCTCAAGAGGTAGCGTGCTCGCCTGGCATGCGTGCGGCCCGGGTTCGATCCTCAGCACCACATACAAACAAAGATATTGTGTTTGCCGAAAACTAAAAAATAAATATTAAAAAATTCTCTCTCTCTCTTAAAAAATTTTTAAAAAAGGATTAAACTTGAGGACTTAACTGTGATAATTCTTTGGAAATTTTTTGAAATTTAAAACCACCTTGCCTTACTCTTTGTTTCACATAGGCTTTGCTGCATAATGAATTTTTGGGACAATACTTCTGTTCAGCACTCAGTACAACACCTGGCCTTACATGTTCCAACTATGTAATGTAAGTTGTATACAACGTTATCAGGGGTTTCCTTATCACTGAGATGAGGTATAGGGGGTCCTATGGTGTTAGAGGTGGTACAAGTCTTTTTAGGGACAACAAACCTTTCTAAGCCTACATTTTCTCACTCATAAAGTGAGTCATTATGCACTGATGCATGTGAGTATCTTGTACTTATATTCTGCTATAATCAAATTGTTTTCAATGTGGAGAAATGTTCATTGGGGCCTTTTGAAAGATTAATGTTTGAGTTTTTGAGTGATTTTCAGTTTTCACTTTTCAGTACATTTGAATTTTAAACAGGCTGCTTTAATAGTTTAGCAAAGCTTATAGTCTTGATGTATGGATTCTGTGCTGTTAGCCCAGACCATGGATCACAGTAGGAGCTAACAGGCAGCAGTAGCATAAAGGGAGTAACATTAGGATCTGGATCTAGTGTTTCCCTCTGCTCACATAGTGTTGTGTGTGACTGACTTGCAATTCTCCCTATCTGTGTTTATGTTTTTTAGTGAATACACATATTTCAGCAATTTGAGAAAGAAATCTCATTTTTACATCATGTCCTTAAAACAGAAATACAAGTTTTAATAAACTTAGAAGTCCTTGTATTATATTTTTAATATTTTACTTAATCATTTGAAATTGATACAAAAATAATGAGAGAAAAGAGAATGCTGATATCCTAAATCCCTTTTGGGAGTTCTTAGTAATATGAAAAATTTCTATTTTGAATTACCAACCATAAATACTTCCAGGAGGACAGGTTTTATATACTGGGCCTCCTCTCCTTGGTTTGATCTAGGTGTGTCATGTTTGTAACACAGAGTGACCACCAGACTGCTGGGCAGGATGCAGTGGTTGAAAGTGTGGGACTAGACAAGGAGGAGCCATCACAGGCTTCATGCTCACATAGGGCTCCTTCTCACAAGAAGAAAGAAGCAGGTCCTCTTACAGCAGAGAGGCCATGGCTATTTTAAGAACTGCTAAATATCAAATGCACAAGAATGGCAGCAGACCACCACTGAGGCTGCAGCATGTGTTTTAGTACCAGGTGCTTTTCCACCTGTGGAAGAAGCACCTATATGCTCCATCCTGCTCTGTTCCAGCTGGCTTTTAAGGTCTAAGTCTGTTTCCTGGGCCAGCAGGTAATATCCTGTGGCTGAGTATCTGCAATACTCATCACAGTGTTGGAGTGAGAGCCGACAGACATGACTCTGGCTGGTAGCCCTTGCTTCCTCTGTTCCTGGTTTTAGAATTCTTAGCCTGTTTTTAGGAGGGTTATCTTGAGGGTAAACAGAACTACAAGGAACTTTGATCTTCTAAGGAAGGGGCATAGGCATCACCATTTAGGATACAGTTTTCCTCATCAGGAGTAAGTGAAAGATCACTTTATAAACATTTCTGTCCTTGAAGAGGATAGTATTACAGACTTGGAAATAAATGGATTTGAACAAGTAGAAATTTGGTTCATAGTGTGACTGTATACTTGGCCAAGTTCATTAAGCCAACTTCCCTTCCTCTTTTAAATGAGTATGATATCTATACCCCTTCTATTTATCTTATTCTAATTATTTTATTCTAATTATTAAGTAAGGTATTAGGTGCAAGTTGCTTAGCATAGTATCAAGCTAAATTCTAAGTATTCAATGACTGGTAGCTATAGCTATTGTGTATAAAGGGATAATTGTTGAATTTTGTTAACCTATAGATTTTTTTTAAGGAATAGCAATATATTGACTAAAATTTCACAGATGCTAGGAATAAAGTTATGTCCTTTCTGCATTTGATTTCAGGTGTTCTGGTGACGAATTCTTGATGATACAGGACATTGATCTCTCACTCTGGGGGTTGTGGAAGAATCACGTGGCTTTGGCTTCTCTGATGATTATTTTTCTCACAATTGCATACCTAAAATTTTTATTTCTTAAAACACCAATTTTTGCTTCAATTTTCTATGAATTAGATCTACATTTAAAAAGGACCTTGATTTAAGTATCTAATGAGAATATCTTGTTATGTTCTGTTCATATCCATTACACTATAGATCAGCAACAATTATTTTTTTTCTTTTTTTATTGGTTGTTCAAAACATTACAAAGCTCTTGACATAAGCAACAATTATTTTTAATATAAAAATACAGGACAACAAATTGAATTAAACATCAAATAACCCAAGCCAAAACCCAATGATATTACATATTGCATTTTAATTTATGTCATCAGACAGCATTAGGAGGAAATGCTGGCTAATTTATTGAACTAAGGGGGAAAAAAAGGAGGATTTAACTCTAGAAGTTCTTGAAAAGTTGCTAATATCTCTGGTATCAGTTTCCTCATGTTCAAAATGAGTAGGCCAGTAGCCCCCCAGTTGTTATAGTCTATATATCTTTGATCTGTCATTCTTCAATAAATAACAAATGTGTTAATGTTGTTTTGGAAGTAAAAATATTCAAATACTTTCTCTGCTGATATTTCTTGAATAAAAAAGATCCATGCTGATAGAAAATTATAGCATGTCCTACCATAGCAATATCTGCAAAGTCTCCTGTAAGAACTTCCCAAGTCTAGATTTGGCCATTCCTTGATCCTTTTAGCTTTGAAAACCTTAGATTTATGGGTCATTACCTGCTATATCTGTCCTTGCATAAGATATTTCACTACTTGGATGCTTCATTTATTTCCATATATTCTCTGCAGTGTTTATTTACCTGTAACAGGGAAGTATTTACCAGTACGACAGTTCAGTGAATTCTCATATTTGAGGATATGTATGCAGCCAGTAACCTAGGTCAAGAAGTGGAACATTACCAGCGCACTGGAACTCTGCATTTCCCTCCCCAGCACTATTATTTCTCTCTCCATTGTTGTTTTGAATGGTCACTTGGGTATTCATCTCTGTTTTTGTTACCAAATCATCACTACATCTCAGGTTTTCAATCTTTGGTGCACAGGTACATGCTTAAGACCCTCTTAAACTTTTTAAAATTTATTTATTTATTCTAATTTGTTATATATGACAGCAGAATACATTTCAATTTATAGTACACATATAGAACACAATTTTCATGTCTCTGGTTGTACACAAAGTAGAGTCACATCATTCATGTCTTCATGCATATACTTAGGGTAATGATGTCCATCTCATTCCAGGATATTTCCTACCTCCCAACCCCCTCCCTTCTCCTCCTTTCCCTTTGCCCTATCTAAAGTTTCTCCATTTCTCCCATGCTTCCCCATCCCCCATCTCAATTATGAATTAGCATCCTCATATCAGAAAAAAACATTCGGCATTTGGGTTTTGGGAATTGGCTTACTTCACTTAGCATAATATTCTCCAACTCCAACCATTTACCTGCAAATGCCATGATTTTATTCTCTTTTAATGCTGAGTAATATTCCATTGTGTATATATACCACAGTTTCTTTATCCATTCATCTACTGAAGGGCATCTAGGTTGGTTCCACAATTTAGCTATTGTGAATCGTGCTGCTATAAACATTGATGTGGCTGTATCCCTGTAGCATACTCTTTATAAGTTCTTTGGGAATAGACCAAGAAGAGGTATAGCTTAGGTCAAATGGTGGTTCCATTCCCAGTTTTCAAAAAAATCTCCATACTGCTTTCCAAATTGGCTGAACCACTTTGCAGTTCCACCAGAAATGTATAAGTGTTCCTTTTTCCCCACATTCTCACCAACACTTATTGTTGTTTGTGTTCTTAATAGCTGCCATTCTGACTGGAGTGAGATGAAATCTTAGAGTGGTTTTGATTTGCATTTCTCTAATTGTTAGAGATATTGAACACTTTTTCATATATTTGTTGATTGATTGTATATCTTCTGAGAAGTGTTTGTTCAGGTCCTTGGCCCATTTGTTGATTGAGTTATTTGGTTTATTAGTGTTAAGATTTTTTAGTTCTTTACATATTTCAAAGCTTGGACTCATAGATAAAGTAACAAATCTAACAATCTATATTTGCAACTGCACATTGAACTTCATAGATGCTCAGATTTGTTTGATAAAATAAGGGACTGATGAGGATAAATAACAAGATCTGTGTTAACAGCATTAACTCTATGGCCATTCAACATACCTTTTTAGAGTTCAAGTTCATGGGCATATGGGTATGAGGGAACACTGGCTGCCTCCAATGTCTAATGTATACTACATTTTCAAAGCCACTTTGTTTTCCAAGCTACATGATAGTTTTTAACTGTTATTGATAAATAAAACATAGTTCATCTTTTAAACACAACTTTTACCATAATCCTTTTATTGTCTTGGGGGACTGGATATACCCAATATTTCCTTCATGTGACAGGTTCATAGTGAAAAGTGCTAAATATTGATTTTTCCCACCACACTTCTCCATTGCACCCTTTCAATGAGATGCCTTTGCCTTTTTATGCAGCCTTCATGTTGTCTAAAGTAACCCATTTTAGTTAAATATTTGGTTTACTTTTTCCTCAACAGTAATAAATATTTCCTGTCAGTAGAAGATTTGGCAGCTAATAAGAGAAAAAGAATATAGATGGCTCATATAAAAAAATCAGAACTTTAAGAAATTATAAAATCAATTCCATTTTGATTTATTCAATTGGCAAAAATTAGTACTTTTGTTTTAACGGAGATTTTTTTTTTCTTTTAGAGATCAGTGATGGGTGTGATTTCAAGTAAAAATGTTAGGCACATTTTACGCTCTTGAAACAAACTTACATCTGCTGAAAAATCTCTACCTTAAAGTTTTAAGTGTTTCTTTCTTTTAAACTCTGGAAGAAGTCCTTCCTAGGACTTCTGTCTTTTGCAAAGCAACATCTGAGGTTCAAAATATTTTTACATTTCATGCATAAATATTTTGTTTCAATTCAACTAAAAAAATGCTATATTTAAAACAACATTTCCTGTGTTAGGAGGTGGGAAGATTGGCTCATATTATTTTGGCATATGTATTATTTGGCACAAACATTTTAAAGAATTGTCTGGAAATTTGCATCAAGACTATGTTTTCATAATGATTGATCTAACTATTATATTTTCAGATACTTTTCATAAAGCATTCTAAAAGAAACATCTGGAAATTTGAAAAAACTTATGTTAGTCATAATATCATATATAATCATTAAAAATGGAAAAATACAAATATTCATCAATAGCAGAGATGTGGTTAATGTTTTGCTTATTTTGTATAAATTATAAATTCATAACTTATTATTTTATATAGACACATGTAAAATTAATGTATATTAACATACTCTGTTGCCATTAACAAAATTAGGATTTCAGAGCATGTTTATATTCTAATATGAGGTGAAAAGGCAGTAAAGTATACAAATAGTCCTTTGTTCTTCACTATTTTTTATTATTGCATTATAGATTTTCATAAGGTTGGATTTGTTGTTACATATTCATACACGTATGCAATATAATAATATAATTTGACCAATATCATTCCCTAGTATTTCCCCTTTACACACTTTCTCTTTCCTTCCTGGTTCCTATCCTTTACAGATCTACTTTTGATTTTCATGAGATTCTTCCAATCTTTCTTTTTCCTCTCTAGCTTCCACATATGAGAAAACATATAATGTTTAAGCTCCTGAGTTAGGCTTATTTCACTTGACAAAATGGTCTCAAGTTACACCCATTTTCCCACAAATGATAATTCACTTTTCTTTATCTTTGAATAAAACTCCATTGTGTATATACACCACATTTTCTTTATGTATTCATCTGTGGATGGACACTTAGGCTGGTTCTATTGTTTAGATATTGTGAATTATGCTGCTACAAACATGGGTATACATGTATCACTATAATTTGATAATATTAATTTTTAGGATAAATATTGAGGATGGTAGATCTAGATCATAAGGCAGTTACATGCTTAGATTTCTAAGGAATCTCCATATTGATTTACCTAGTGGTTTCACTAATTTACAAACCTACCAACAGTGCAAAAGTGTTTTTTTTTTCTCCACATCCTTTGCAATTTGTATCCTTGATGACTGCTATTCTCAATGTAATTTTGATTTTCATTTCCCTAATTGCTCATAATGTTGAATATTTTTTCCATATATTTGTTGACCATTCGTATTTCTGCTTTTGAGAATTGTCTGTTTAGTTCATTTCTCCATTTAGTAATTGGGTTGTTTTTCTGGTGGTGTTCTTTTTAGTTCTTTATATATTCTAGATGTTAATCCTCTATCAGAAGAGTAGCTAGAAAAGAGTTTCTTCCTTTATCTAGCTTCTTCTCTTCTCTCTTCACATTGTTAAATGTTTCCTTGATGTGCAGAGGTTTTTGTGTTTTTTTTTAACTTGATCCCATTCTATTTATTAACTATTGGCTTTATTTCCTAAGCTATAGGAGTCCTATTGAGAAAGTCATTGCCTGTGCATATATTTTGGAGTGCTGACCCTACATTTTTCTTCTTCGAGTTGAAGAGTTATTTTGTTTTTAATCTAACTCCTAGGTTTTTGATCCATTTGGAGTTAATTTTGTTCAGGGTAAGCGATAAGGGTCTACTGTCATTCTTCTACATATGCATAATCAGTTTTCTTAGCCTCGTTTATTTAAAAGGCTGTCTTTTTCAATGTATGTTTTTGGCAACTCTATCAAGGTTCAGATGACTGCATCTGAGTGGGTTTGTCTTTGTGTGTTGTTCTTCTATTCTGTTCCATGTGTCTGTTTTTATGCTGGTGCCATGAAATTGTTGTTACTATAGCTCCATAGTATAATTTGAAGTCAGGTATTGTGATGCCTTCAGCATGATATTTTTGGTTTAGAATTGCTTTGGCATAATTGAGAGCTTATTTAAATGTCTCTTTATACTAAGAAAGGTTTGATCTCACAAAATTGGAAAAATAAGTGGTAACCCAAAAGTGGGTATAAGTTAAAGAAACTTAAATTCTCTTCTGGGGCCAGGAGCAGTGGTACACACCTGTAATCCCAACAGCTCTGGAAGCCAAGACAGGAGGTTTGCAAGTTCAAATCCATCCACAGCAACAGTGAGGCACTAAGCAACTCAGTGAGACCCTGTCTCAAAAGAAAATACAGAAAAAAAAGGGCTGGGGATGCAGCTCAGTGGTTGAGTGCCCCTGAATTCAAATTGCAATTAACATATTTTAGAATAGCGCAGGAAATTTAGTGTTCTCCAAACTACCACAAGGAATACCATAACCAGACAATTCCAGAAACTACTGAAAAATTATACTTTGTGAATGTAGATGTTCAATATCTCTTCCACCATACAGTAAAAGATAAAGAAGCAAAAGAATCTCACAGGCTTCCAGGAAGCAACCAAAATTTGTGATGTATCAGATGAGCTTTACCAACTACAATTGCCAAGAGTCAATCACACCATTGGCTATTGGCAACTCAACCAGTAACCTGCACTGCAATAACAACAATTAAAACAATGACAATACATACATGTAGCCAAAAAGAGTACCTACCTTGTCTTTCCCTACATTATAGGCAATAAAACTACCCCCAAAGTTTATTCCAAGTTAGCAGTAAATAGTGTTTTTAAGAGCCAACACATTCATTCTGGTAGAATCTTGTACTATAAGAAGAACCAGACTTCTCAAGGTCTTCATTCCTAAGGATTCCTTCCTTTTCAGACTACCCTTCAATATTCTGGTATACTGAACAGTTCTTAAAAATGAGAACCTAATCAACAAAAAAACTCATACTAAGATTTCTTTCAGATGGATATCATTTTACTAGGGAGAAGGAAGAATAAAGAGATACAAATCACACATTGCAAGCACATATCATCCAGTTGAGAATCAGGATATATATTTTGTAATACATAAAGATTGAGACCAAGGGCCTCATTCAATTAGTAGGCAACTCCTGACTACCACTGAAGTTTGCCTCTGGCGTGCTTTTTCTCTACTGCCCAGAGCCTTCTGGTTCACAAGTTTTCAGCAAACGTATATTGGCTGAAACAGAGACTTGCATGTTTTACACTGGCACTGTTGACACTGATTTTTAGTACTTTCCTGAACCTAAGGTATTTTTCTTGCCAAATTCCCATTTCATAGGTGTCAAATGAGAAAGTTAAATGATTCACTTAATGTTCAACCTTCCTATCAACCCAGAAATAGAATTTCTAGCTCCATAATTTCAGATATTTAAAGCCCCTGGTCAGCAATCCCAATTTGAAAGAGTAAGAAATGAAGGCTCAAAAAGCCAACTAAATGATTAAGTTGATTACTTTCAATTAACATGAAATGAGAAAGTACTTTGGATTAATACAAAGAACTTGAGAGGGTATTTGCCATTGACTTTGCTGTTATTCTTAAAAAGAAATATCAATAAATTATTTTTAAATTTTGATTCCTACGTATGGCGTAGTTACAAATAATATTAAATATAGCTATTTTACCCATCAATTAAAGATATGTTTCCTTTATTTTCCTATTGCACTTATGATCCAATACTGAATTTTGATATTGTAACTCTCAGGATCTCTTCAGCTTTCATTGCTTCAGTTAAAAAGGACTGGATCGCCTTGGTTGTTGAGCGCCACCTGCTGGACTTCCAGGGAAACAACATTTTGTAGCTTTGAAGGATAATTATTTTTAACAGATTTCATCAAACATGAACCCAGTCCTTTTCTTGGGCAGGCCCTGGGATATCCCAGATGTCGTTGAGTGACTTGGCCATGAATAAGCAACACAATGAATCTATGTAATTGGCAATTAAATAACACCTGGATTTGGAATCAAATGATATGAACCAGATTTTCAATTTTGCTTGGTACTAAATATGTGCCTCTGGGATTCATGATTGTGGATGTTGGTGTTTTGACTAGCTATTGACTCTCCTGAGCTTGAATTCTGTTTTCTAGAAAATTATGTAATAATATCTGGGACTTTGGTGAAGCCCAACTAAAGAAATGTGAATACATTTGCACACAGCAAAATGCGATGGAAACATGAAGGTTCCATCACTTCTCCTTTCAGTCCTTGATAGAAAATACCATGTGAAAGGTAAGGTAGCATCCACGCCCCCTAAATGAAAGGAATTGTGAAGGACACAGCTATCAGAAGAAACAGACAACCGGAAATGAGTGCTGGAAAGAAGAGAATATTAACATGCAAAATGTCAAGAACATGGTATATCCATGTGCACATATTCTGCTATTTGGCTGATGTCTTAATCCTGAGTTTCCAATTTTCCATAAACTAAACCATAACAAAACATATTAAAACACAAGCAACCAAATCATCAGTAAACTACCAAAAGTGGCCTGTAAAACATAGTCTATCATTTCGAAAGAGTTAATAATAATTTTTTAAGAATCTTTTATTCTTAAATTATTGAGAAAACATGCAGGCAAATATTAAAACAAATACAAGATATTGTAGAATCATATATTTTGTATACCATATACTCACTAGAATAAGATAAAAGACAAAAATATGTAAACTAAGGAAAGACAAAAAGGGAAAATAAGAGGAGTGTGTGAAAATAGAGAGAAAAAAATAAAATCATAGAAATTTGACAAAAGCACAAAATATAAATGGATTAATGTCTTATTGATGACCAAGTTCCAATAAGTGGTACAAAATGAAAAAATCAACTGTAGAATTTTATGACCACATTCAAAATAATGTTAAAAAATAAATCATTGCCAAGATGTATGAAGGACAACATATTTTAAAAGGGTATTAAGTGGTACTATACTCGTTTGATAAATGAGGGTATAGGTGAATATTAGGCCTGATGAAAGATTATTGAATATTGAAATGGCACCATACTCAGTGATGTTAACTATCATGAATCATATGGATTCAGTAATAGAGCTTCAACACAGAAAATAATACCTACTACTAATATAAGGAGAATTAGCAAAATCACATTGCAATTGGAAACTTAACCCTACCACTCTCAGTCTTTGATAAAGAAAGTAGACAAAAATTACCTAGGCATGAAGATTTGAATTGAATATGGGACTTAATATATGTATATCAAATTTTATTTGGGTTGAGCATCCCTAACCCAAAACTCTGAAATTGCTGGGAAATCTAGAAATGTTTAAGTAGTCAAAATGGCACCACAGCTGGAAAATTTCATACCATGAAACTTTGTTTCACACAAAAATTGCTAAAAATATTACATAAAATTATCTTCAGATTTTGTGTATAAGTTGCAAATATCCTGGGTGATCCCCTAAGAAATTTCACTATATGTACATGTTTTGGTTTGGCTGTGAGGTGTCCCCCAAAAGCTAATGTGTAAATCAATGCAAGAACATTCAGAGGTGAAAAGATTGTTTTGAGTCTTAACTCAATCGGTGAATTAATCCCCTGACAAGGATTAATGAATATTAACTGAAGTTGGGGAGGGTATGACTAGAAGAGGTATGTCATTTGGGCATGGCTTTGAGGTATATATTTGGTGAGCTAAGCTTAGCTCTCTCTGCTGCCTGATCATCATGTGAGCTGTTTCTGTTTTCCACACACTTACATCATGATGCCCTGCCTCACCTCAAGCCCCAAGTAATGGAGCCATCTTGCCAGCTGCCCGCGCTGACGAGATGAGCTGGGTTCAAAAGAGGTGGATGCAGCATTAAGCTAAGAAAATGGCAAAGAAATTATACAATACATGGACATGAGTTTCTCAGGTCCAGGGTGGGACTGCACATGCATAGACCACTGCTTACTTCACCTCTAGTCACCTTTCCTCCTGCCTTAAATCACTGTGCTTCTTTATCTCAGAAAAACTCATAAATCTTAGTCTCAGGAGGGTCTCTGATTTCCCCATGCTTAGTCAACACACATACATTCTTTTTCATTTACAAAATTTGTCATTCCAGTGACTAGCATACTTCTTGGTGTGAAAAATGGGCCTGGTTTATTAAAAACTTGGTGAGACAACCATGAAGAAAGTCCAGAAGAACCTTTGCCATTGCTTATCAGACTCTTGATGCTATGAAGACCTGTGGACAACTTAAAACAAGTGTCAAGGTCACCTGTCCCAGGGACCATCCCTGGAACTTTACCCTGGTTCAGTACTGTGGACCTTCAGTGCTGCATAGTAGAAATGTTCCCTGAGTGTGAAGATGTCCTGTCTTGTGAGTTATTTTGGTACAAGTGATCAGATTCCTACTTCTCTTTTCCTCTAGTTTGACTTTTCTTCTGAAAAATAAGGACAATATTTGACATCTCAAAGGAGCTCTGATTCGATCTTCGTTGGGAGGAATGTGATTTATAGTCAGAGAGGGATTAAAGATTCTCTTTCTACAAAAGTTCTCTTTGCTTTCTCTGTGGTTTGTTCTAGTTCTAGATGGGAATGGTCCATATTTGATTACAAAAGCCTGGTCTGGTCTGGTTTGGCTTGCCTTACCTGGGTCCTCAGATCTGTTCTATCTATAGCATAGTAATGAAAGTACATCATTTTGACCAATTTTGTCAAAATTCTGAAACAATGGGAAATATTAATTACATCTCCACATGCAGCCCATTTGTAGGCAGTCTCCAAAATTGGGTTATTTGCAGCTATGAATCCATGAGAAGAAAAAATGGTTTTTTAAAATACTGCCTGATCTTCAGGCGAGTAATGGCCTCAGAATGGGCTCTGGAGACAGCATTGGAAGAATTTTACTTAAACTTATCAAGGTAAAGTGTCTCCTTAATTTTGAAGAATAGCTATTACTGGGGTTCCTAGGATCACTCTGCTCTTTTGGTAGGGGTTTCTCCTGCACTTTAAAACATAATTGACTCATAGTAACATCTTGTGTTCTTTTCTGGTGAATTCTCTTTGGTTTCTGAATACCTAATTTAATATTTTATCAACGTGCCTAATTTAAAAATTTCTTGAGAGTATCTTTAAAATAAATCTTAAACTGAAACTATAGGATGAACATGTGAAAACTTCTAGCTCTTTATTCTTCTGAATATATTAAGAATAAGTATTATTCATGGTCACTTGCTGGTTTATCACACAATCCTATGTGGAATGCAAACATCTAAGATTAAACTCCCAAATTCCTTTGAGATTGAGAGGGAGAAAAGAAAAAGGAGGAGGAAGAGGAAAAGAAGGTGGCAAGAGGAGGAGAAATAGAAAAAAAAATGTCAGAAGTCTTTTTAAGAAATCAGGTTGTAATAAGATCTGCCTTACTTAAAAAAAAAAAAAAAGATCCACAACCCTCATAAATCTGCAAAGGGATATCTTAAAGTTTAGATATGGACAGGTTACCTTAACTTCTTCCATTTGTCATAAATATAATCTGGATTGAACTGTCTTTTATCAAACTGGTCAATTCATATTGCTATATTGCTCCTGTGTATCCTGCATATAAAGTACCACAATTAAACTTATAGGAGTATCTTTGACAAAGAAATAACTTGAAATACTTGTCTGGTATCCCAGTAGTGTAGATATAACTGTCAAAAATAGATTAGGTATAAAGAAATGAGATGAGTGTTTATGAATGTACTCCTCATGTAACTTAAAGTCTTAAAAAGTTCTGTTATATTGAATATTGATAAAACATCTGAGTCATTTCTAAATATATTTAGGAAATAGGAGAAGGCTGTTGCCTATTTCTCAAAACAACTGGATATAACCACTAAGAATGATGATATGCCTGAGTGTAGAAGCACTCATTGTGATTTGCCACAAGTAGCAGAGAAGTTAACCTCCAGCTAGTCTATCATTGTATACACTCCCCAATGTGTACTTTCCTTGCAAGAACAACAGGGGGGTGTTGACTTACCTGGCCAGACAAGGCAAGTATTAAACTATATTACTAAGCAATCTGAATGTCACCCTGAATTAAGGATAGACTTAAACACAGCCACTCCATTTCCCACTAATGCTAAAGTACCCATTTATGATTATATCTATATTATTGAACAAGTTTATTCCTTCTATCCTGAACTAATAAAGCTACCTTTGGAGAATCCAGAACTGGAGATGTCCACATACAGGAGCAATTTTGTGAACCAAGCTGTGTTAGCTTGTTGTCACTGTGATCAAATTACCTGATAAGGATACTTAGAGGAGAAAAAGTTCATGTTGTACTCACAATTTCAGATGCTTAGTTCATAGTCAACAAACTACCTTGCTTAGGGTCCAATATGAGGCAGGACATCGTAGCAGAAGGGCAGAGTTGAGGAAAGTTACTCAGCTCTTGGAAGGCAGGAGCAGAGAGAAAGAGAAGGAAGAAGGAGAAAGAAAGAAAAAGAAAAGGAGGAAAAGAAGGAGGAAGAGAAAGAAGAGAGGAAGTGGAGGCAGAGGAGAAGTAGAAGAGAGAGCTAGGGCAAGATACAATCCCCAAGGGCAAATATCCTATGACCTACTTTTTCCAGCTATAACTCACCTGCTTACTGTTACCTCCCAATAATACATTCAAATTATTAATTCTTCAAATGGATTAGTCTACTAACTAGGTTATATGTACTGTAATCTAATATTTTCACCTCTGAACATCCCTGCATTAACCCATGAGCTTTTCCAGGGACACTAAAGATACAAATCAGAAAACAAGGACAGCACAGAGCTGGGTATAGGGGGATAATCCAGAAAAAAAAAAAAAAAAAAAAACAAAGGAAGCAGATGTCCTTTCACTCAGTATCTCTACCCACAAGGCAGGAGCTTGTGCCTCTCACAGTGGTCCTTCTATTTAGCTAAGGAATAATTGGCATACCCGAAAAACAAAACAAAAAAAAAAGAAAAAAGAAAAAAGAAAAATCTCAAACTAAAGTATTTTATAAATTAGGTGAAAAATTCTTTGATTTTCTTATTTTGGCTCTGTTTGGGGTGAAGGTATGACTCTAAGAATTGTGTCTCTTTGTATATTCATTTTGTCAATTCATTTTGCCTTTGGAAAGTGATTTTTTCATTATAAAAGTTGTACATTTGCATTAAATCAAATATTTGAAAAAATTACACTAAAATAAAGAAGAAAAATATATTCATCTCACTACCCACAACAAATTTAAATATTTCATTATTTTCATCCAAATGTTTTGTACATAGAAGTTTTTGATATATATATATTTTGGCTTTATTTATTTACTTCTTAATGTGTTTGTAGAGGATAAATCCAGGCTGCAACCTCTCTACCATTGAGCCTTCACCCCCAGCACTCTGATTTATTTTATTTATACAATTCCAAAAGGCTATATACAATACTTTGTTATTTGTGCTTATTTTTGTTATTTGTGTTTTATCCCAATTTCACATTTGCTTTCTCCATTTTTATGAATAGATGCCTTCTTTCAACTGATTTCTGAGACAGCTGATACCACAACAGTCATTAAGAGCCAGCTATAAAAAAAATTATCCTAATTTCGGTTTAAAATGAAACATGTATAAAATGTATTTCTGAAAACATACATTGGAGAAAAGGTAGCCTCTTCAACAAATGGTGCTGGGAAAACTGGAAATCCATATTCAACAAAATGAAATTAAACCCCTATCTTTCACCATGCAAAAAACTCAGCTCAAAATGAATCAAGGACTTAGGAATACAACTAAAAACCCTGCATCTAATAGAAGAAAAAGTAGGCCCTAATCTCCATCATGTGGGATTAGGCCCCAACTTCTTTAATAAGACTCCTATGGCTCAAGAATTAAAACCAAGAATCAATAAATGAGATGGATTCAAACTAAAAAGTTTCTTCTCAGCAAAAGAAATAATCTGTGAGGTGAATAGAGAGCCTACATCTTGGGAGCAAATTTTTAACCCTCAAACATCAGATAGAGCACTAATCTCTAGGGTATATAAAGAACTCAAAAAGCTAAACACAAAATAACAAATAACCCAATCAATAGATGGGACAAGGACATGAACAGACACTTCTCAGAAAAGGATATTCAGTCATTTAACAAATATATGAAAAAATGTTCATCATCTCTACAATTAGAGAAATGCAAATAAAAACTACTCTAAGCTACCATCTCACTCCAGTCAAAATGGCAGCTATTATGAAGACAAACAACACAAATAAGTGTTGGCAAGGATGTGGGGGAAAAGGCACACTCATACATTGCTGGTGGGACTGCAAATTGATACAGCCAATGTGGAGAACAGTATGGAGATTCCTTGGAAATAGGGAATGGAACAACCATTTGACCCAGCTATCCCTCTCCTGAGACCCAAAGGACTTAAAAACATCATACTACAGGGACACAGCCACATCAATGTTTATAGCAGCACAATTCGCACTAACTAAACTATGGAGCCAATTTAGATGCCCTTCAGTGGATGAATGGATTAAAAATGTGGCACATATACACAATGGAATTATACTCAGCAATAAAAGAGAATAAAATCATGGCATTTGCAGGTAAATCAATGGCATTGGAGAAGATAATGCTAAGTGAAGTTAGCCAATCCCCCCCCACACGCAAAAGAAAACAAATGCTGAATGTTTCCTCTGATATAAGGAGGCTGACTCATAGTGGGGTAGGGAGGGGGAGCATGGGAGGAATAGATGAATTTTAGATAGGGAAGAGGGGTGGGAGGGAAAAGGAGGGGGCAGGGGATTAGCAAGAATGGTAGAATGTGATAGACATGATTATCCAAAGTACATCTATGAAGACATGAATTGGTGTGAAAATACTTTATATACAGAGGTATGAAAAATTGTTCTATATGTGTAATAAGAATTGTGATGCATTCCGCTGTCATGTATTTAAAAAATAAAACCAATAAAAAATGTATTTCTATATGGGTCTCCAAGAGTTTTTAAACTGCCTGAATTAATCCAAAAGAATAACTTCATGAAAATGTGTGGGTGCATCACGGATATATACTTAATATTTTCAATATTCTGAAAAACTATGTACTGTGAACTCTATTATCTTCCCTTTGTAGCTGAATTTTCCTGAATGGGACAAAAATTAACAATAATTCTTTGGGTCAACACATGATATCATGGGTTTTGTTGTAAACTACAAATAGAAGAGTTTCTCCATGCAGATGCTATTTTCTGAGGGTGGAAGCTGGTGATGAATTATGGGATGGTAGTACTCACTCACAGAGCCTGGTAACCAGACCTTCTCCTGAACTCATACTGTCACCTAGGGTTTCCCCAGACTCAAAATACTGCAAAGAGTACTTACTACAGCAGTGTGAAGACATTTAAACTGTCCACAGGAATATGGTCATTCAGACTCCTCCATCCCTTTAGATTCAGTTCTGGATTTATTTGGCCCTGGGACACAACCATTTAATTTGTCCCAAACTCATTGACCAGAAATCGCCGGTTGTCCTTGGGATGGGTGAAGTGTGAGAGGAAAAGTCTAGGTGTCAGTCTCAAGTGCTCAGGAGCAAGGACAGCAGCAGCAGTGACAAACCCATCCAAGCCACATGTGGTCTCATTAGCTTGAGAAGTACCCACTGATACCAAAGTGAATTGCTTCTGTCCATTTGGAAAAGGCACCAGAGGCGGGGGATTTTGGTTTGTCCCTGTGTGGTCAGGAACAGTCTTCTCTGTGACACAGACGTTGAGGGAGGGTGGAGGTCTCCTGCCTTGTATACCCAGGGCGCTTATCAAAGTCTGTCAGCCTGCGACACGCCTTTTGCCTTCTGCCTCCGCCCTAACCTTGGAAGCAGGACCTCTGGGGAGAGGAGACCACTGGCTTAGGGACCAGGAGCCTGAGCGTCACACAGCAAAGACCTGAGCTCCTAATCATCCAGCTCCCCGCCTGCAGCCCTGAGCTGCAGCCATCTGAACCTTCCTAGGGGGCTGCCCTTGGTAAGTGTCTGGTCTCAGGGCGCGGTGGTGTCCTCCCAGTTCACACATAGGCTCTGCCAAAGCGGTTGGAGGTGTGCTGGGTCCCCGAAGACCCTGCCCCCAGGGCACAGGAGGGAAGGGGAGGCACTCAGTCCTCCACTAGGGAGCTAGTGGCGGGAAGGAGCAGGAAGGGAAAAGATCCAGGGGAGATGAGGTAAGTGCTTCAGGATTTCCAAAGCAGCACAAATGCTTGGTGTCACTGTGGAGTGGAAGCTGCTGTTTCTGGACACGTGTGAAAGATTAGGATGATTCCTTTCACCTCCACATCCATGCTTTACAAAACACATGGGTTTTAATGCTCTGTCTCCGAGCACACACCTCCTAAGACTGGTGCCCTTGGTCACTTAACTGCTATTAAGTGAGCAAATTTGTGTGACAGGAAAGATGGGTGGGTAATGGGTGCACATTTGGTTAGAAAAGAGCACACTTCTCAAATGACATGACTAAGTTTGTACCTTTGGCAGTTTGATTTGAGAGTTTAAAAAATAACACTGTCCAATCAGAATGGTTTTTTTTTTTCAGAAAATAATGTGCCTGGGCAACTGATTCTGGGTCTGGTGCAGAGTCATCCACAGGTCAGTTAAGATAAACTCTTTCCCGTCCCCAAATGTGTGCAGAAAAGGAGAGTTAGTATTGATAGGTGAAATGGGAGTTACTACTGGTTGAGGCAATATTGGTTAGCATTAATATTTTAAGGGAAATGGCCAAACTATTCTTTTGCTTTTTCCCAGGATATAAAATTTGCTCACAAGTTTGAGTAGTTTTACTATAGAATTATTGAGCTCTCTTTCATAATTGTTCTGTGAATATTTTTATTTAAATAATTAACTTTAAAAATTAATCAGCTATTTACAACACATTAAAAATAATCCTAAAAACATTCAAATAATGCAAAAATACAAACCAAAAAAAATCCATCAGTTTAAAAAAGTGTGTGCATAGCAAGGCAACATACGTTTTTATAAATAAATAAATAAATAAATATATATATATATATATATATATATATATATATATATATATATATAGTGTTATATATATAATTTTCCAATATTGAAATTTAAATGCTCACTCCTTTTTCAGGAAAAAAAATACATATACAGAGTAAGAAATGTTTATTGGGCATATTTGTTCCAGGCCATAGATGGAGACCATGATAGAAAGGGAATGATCCATCATTTCTTTTAATGCTTTGCCTGGCATTAACTTTTTAAAAAAAAATTTAATATTTTTTCTATATTTTTGGTGCACTATTGTTCATAATGGCAGGATTAATTGTTACATATTCATACATGCATACAATATTACAATAAAAGTTAGCCAATATAATCCTCTAGAATTTCCTCTTTCCTTCCCTTCCAGTGTCCCCTGGTCTCTTTTCTCTATTCTACTGATCTCCCATCCATTTCATGACACCAACCCACATCCACCTTTCTTTTTCATTTTCTTCCCTAACTTCCACAGATGGGGGAAAACATGATCCTTAACTGTCTGAATTTGGCTTATTTTTCTTAATCTAATGGTTTCAAGTTCCAATCATTTTCCTGCAAGTGGCATAATTTCATTTTTCTTTTTTGCTGGATAAAAATTCACTTTGTGTATATACTACATTTTCTTTATCCATTTATCTGTTGGACATCTAGGCTGGTTCCATAGTGTGGCTCTTGTGAACTGGGCTGCTATAAGCATGAGCATGCATGTGTTACTGTAGTAGATGACTTTAATTCTTTAGGATAAATACCAAGGACCACTACAGCTTAGACATACTGGGGTTCCATTTCTAGCCTTTTGAGGAACATCTGTGCTTATTTCCATAATGGTTGTAGTAATTTACAATCCCACCAATGGTGTAAAAGTATTACTTTTTCTCTACATTCTCTCAAACATTTATTAATCCTTATATCATTGATAACTACCAATCTGGCTGGAGTCAAGTGAAATTTCAGGGTAGTTTGAATTTGCATTTCCCTAATTACTAATGATGTTGAAAAGTTTTTTCATATATTTATTGCCCACTTGTATCTCTTCTTTTGAGAAGTGTCTGTTTAGTTTATTTGTCCATTTACTGATTGAGTTACTTGGATTGGTTGGTTGGTTGATTTTGTTGTTATATTCTTTAAGTTCTTTATATATAATGGATATTATTCCTCTGTCAGAAGCATAGCTAGCAAAGATTTTCTCCCATTTTCTATCTTCCCATACTTATTTCCTTTGCTGTGCAGAATCTTTTTAAATGATGCCATCCCATTTATTAACTCTTGGCATTATTTCCTGAGCTTTAAGAGTCCTATTGAGAAAGTCTTGTCTGTGTTTATATTGCTGTAGTGTTAGCTCTACATTTTCTTCTAGGATTTGCATTGTTTCAGGTCTAATTCCTAGATTTCTGATCCATGTTGAGTTGATTTTCATGCACGGTGAGAGATAAGGGTCTAGTTTCCTTCTTCTATATATGGGTAACATGTTTTCCTAGTATTATTTGTTAAAATGGCTGTCTTTTCTGCCATGTATGTTTTTGACATCTTCATCAAAAATATCAGGTTACTATCTCTGAGTGGCTTTGTCTGTGTGTCTTCTATCTGTACCATTGGTCTATGTGTCTGTTTTTATGGCAATTATATTTGAGGGAAATGTCTTGTGTGTGTGTGTCATGGGGATTGCAGAGGAGACTGAGGAATGGCAATGGAGAGTAGCCTCAGTGCTGTCCACATGCATGCAGTAGTGCATGTTCTAAGTACACTTTCTGAGATAGTTTGTTGTAGTTATAACTGTCCTTACTCTGTGAGAGGGCACACTTGGACTCTAAGACCCTGTGGTCCATATGCTACTTTGATGGCTGGATCTTATTTGGAGATAAACCTAGATTTTATTGAGAAATAAGTGGACCTCCCCTTCCTTCCTTTCTTTCTTCCTTTTTTGTTTTCTTTTTTCCTTCCTTTTCGTTTTACTGTTACCTTTACTTTTTAAGTAGGACTAGACAGTAAAAGCTATAGTATAGTAAACATGTAACCAGTAACATCATCATTTTCCATTGCTATTGAGTGTTATGTACGGTACATAATTTACATGATATACTTTTATGACCAGCAGCACTGCAGATTTTTTTTTTATACCAGCATCACCCCAAACATATATGTAGTGCATTTGCCATGTCACTGGGCAACAGGGATTCTCTAGCTATGTTATAATCTTTCAGGATCATCACAGATGCAGTCCATTGTTGATCAAAATGTCTTTATGTTGCACATAACTGTGGTTTTTTTATATTCAATTGCACACAGTTGATTGATCCTGTTGGTGAGCTGATCTAGGTTGTTGCTGATTTTATGTTACTAGATTTGTCCATTTCTAACAGAGGAATATCGAAGTCTCCCACTTTGGTTACAGATTCATCTTTTTTTCCCTGCATTTGTATTACATTTTTGCCTCACCTAATTTGATAATCTGTTTTTAGGTGTATGCATGTCAAGGGTTGTAACATCTTCTTGAAGAAATGACTATTTGTCTTTATATAATATTCTTTTTGTCCCTGATAACTTTACTTTGAAATCTTGTCTATGTATAAGAAACATAGCTATTTTTCCTTTGATATCATTTGTGCAGGCATGACATATTATTCTCTAGGCATTTACTTTTAACCTCTGACTATAATTTTTTTTCTGGGTAATGGACCCAGGGTCACTTTTGCCACTGAACTACACTTTCAGTACTTTATATATTTTTTTTAATTTTGAGATAAGGTCTCAAAGTTTTAGAAACTGCCTTTGGAATTGTGATTTTCCCACCTCAGCCTCCCATGTCACTGTGATTATAGGCATATACCACTACACCTGGCCATGTGCATCTTTATATTTAAAGTAAGTTTCATGTGAGCAGTCTATTATTTGCCTTGTTTTACCTGTCTGGATCTTGTACATATTTAGTTTATCTTAACATATCCATCAGATTTATTAAATTCCCCGTGTTAATTCTAACATCCTTGCCATTTTTGAAAACTACCCTGTCACTTCAAAATGTATTTTTTGTCTAAAATTCTTCTATTCCTCCCATGAACTCTAGATAGGGCAGAAGCATGGGAAGGAAAGGGAGGGGGCAGGGGGTTAGCAAGGATGGTGGAATGTGATGGACATCATTATCCAAAGTAATATAATTTGGCCAATATATTTTGTCTAGCATTTCCCCTTTCCCTCCCCCTCTTCCCTCCCACTGTTCCATTTCCTCTACTCTAACTGATCCCCCTTCTATTTTCATAAGACTATTCCACCCCTCCCTTTCATTTTCATTTTCCTGTCTACCTTCTGTAAATGAGAGAAAACATGTGACCCTTGACCTTCTGAGTTTGGCTTATTTTGCTTAACTTAATGGTTTCAAATTTCATCCATTTTCCTGCAAATGGCATGATTTCATTTTTCTTTATAGCTGAATAAAACTCTATTTTGTGTATGTATCACATTTTTTAAAATTCATTCATCTGTTGATAGATACCTAGGCTGGTTCCCTAGTTTGACTATTGTGAACTGGGCTGCTGTAAACAAGGGTACGTGTATATCACTATATTATGCTGACTTTAATTCTTTAGGATAAATACCAAGGAGTTATACAGCTTAGAAGTATGAGGGTTCCATTCCCAGGCTTTTGAGGAAGTTTCAGACTGATTTCCATAATGATTGTACTTATTTACAATCTCACCAACAGTGTAAAAGTGTTCCGTTTTCTCCGCATCCTCTCCAACATTTATTATTGTTTGTACTCAAAATGACTATCATTTTGATTAGACTCTGGTGAAATCTCAAGGTAGTTTGAATTTACGTTCCCTAATTGCTAATGATTTTGCACCTTTTTTTTTTTATATATTTGTTGGCCATCTTTTTTTCTTCTTTTTAGAAGTGTCTCTTTAGCTCATTTGCCCATTTATTGATTGGATTATTTTGGTTTTTGTTGTTTTTGTGTTAAGTTTAGTGAGTTCTTTATACATTATTCCTTGGTCAGAAGCATAGCTAGCAAAGATAGGTTCTATCTTCACATACTTGTTTCCTTTGCTGTGCAGGATCCTTTTAAATGATGCTATCCCTTTTATTAACTCTTGGCATTATTTTCTAAGCTTTAAAGTCCTATTGAGGAAGTCATTGTCAGTGTCTATATTGCTAGAGTGTTGACCTTGCATTTTCTTCTAGAAATTGCATCATTCCTGGTCTAATTTTTATATTGTTTTATTCATGTTTAATTGATTTTCATGTGGGACAAGAGATAAGAGTCTAATTTTTTTCTTCTATATATGGGCTACCCGTTTTCCTAGCACTGTTTGCTAAAAAGGCTGTCTTTTCTCCCATGTATGTTTTTGGCACCTTTGTCAAAAAAAGATCAGGTTACTGCATCTGAGTAAGTTTGTATCTGTGTCTTCAAGTCTGTACTATTGGTCTATGTGTCTGTTCTTAGGGCAATTATTTTTGAGGGAAGTGTCTGTGTGTGTCGCCTAAGGATGCAGAGGGGACTTAGAAATGACAATGGACAGCACTGTCAGTGCTGTCCGTAATGCATGGAGTAGTGCATATTCTAAGTGCACTTTCTGAGATGGTTTATTGTAGTTGTAACTGTCCTTATACTAAGAGTGACAGTATACACTTGGACACTAAGACCCTGTGGTCCCTATGTTACCACTTGATGGCTGGGTTTTATTTGTAGATAAATCTAAATTTTATAGAGGAATAAGTGGGCCTCCCCTTCCATCCTTCCTTCCTTCCTGCCTTCTTTTGTTTTACTCTTATTTTTAAGTAGGAGTAGACTGGAGATATAGTAGGAGTAGGCTGGAGATATACCTGAGTTGGTAGAGTGCTTGCCTTGCATGTACAAGACCCTGGGTTCAATCCCTAGTACCACAAAAAAGAAAGAAAGAAAACCTATAGAATAGTAAACATGTAACCAGTAACATCATCATTTACCATTGCTATTGAGTATTATATGTATGGTACATAACTTTCCATGCTATACATTTATGACAGAAGTACTGTAGGTTATTTATACCAGCAACACCCCAAATTTAATGAGTAGTGCACTTGCTAGAACAGCTGCCATGATGTTGACAACAGATGACAGCTGTCATGTCACTGGGCAACAGGGATTTTCCAGCTCTGTTATAATCTGATGGGAACATCACAGAAGCAGTCCATTGTTGAACAAAATGTCTATGGCTGTAGTTTTTATTTTCAATTACACACACTTGATTGATCCCGTTGGTGAGTTGATCTAGTTTGTTGCTGATTTTATGCCACTAGATCTGTCCATTTCTAACACTCAATAGGAGGCTGACAAGAGTAAATATCTGATTTTGAGCTACACATTTAATTTATATACAGAGAGGAAATATTTGGTGGATCATATCCAAAGTTAGTAGTGTAGTAGATGTTTAAGCCAGGGATGGGTGATAAGTACAGGGAGAAATTGCTATTCAACCTTCTGCTCGCATCCTGTTGTCTATGAATAAGTTTGTTCTTTACAAGAAGGGAATGAAGTCTGTACTTGGTCAGAAACCCTCCTGAACCAGTATTCCTATATTTTATTGATCAATACCTCAATGTCTTGGGTTTGTGACTGGAAAAACCTTCTGCTGTTTAAGCAGGGTCTGGCTGGAATTTAGTTCTTAGGCTCAGCTGGCACTAGATAATACACTTCATTTTATCCAGGAGGTGAAACAGAAGTTTCTAGAAGGTAATAAATCTGAAGATCTTGTAGCTGTAACTGTCCTTATACTAAATGTGACAGTACACACTTGGACACTAAGACCCTGTGGTCCATATGCTACTGTTTGATAGCTGGATTTTATTTGGAGATAAATAAATGGTGCCATGTCCCACTGAAGCCACTGGAGGTGAGAGTCTTACAAAGAAAGAGGAAGGACAGACTGAGAGGTTTATCTACCCTTTCACAGAAGGTCTAAACAGTACAGTGGGGTCAGCTTGGTGAAGAGAGGAGACAAAGGGTGAGGACTCCCCAGGGCATCTGCCAGTGTTGTCCTCCTGACTCCCACAGATACACACTCCCCCATGTCTTGATACCTACTCCTCTTGTTTGGATTCATAGGAGCCTCTCCATTGGATTCCTTTTAAATTTGCATGAGTTTTTCTCTAGTTTCCATGGGACACAAAGTCAACTGTTATTATGTATTATACTTATTCTGTTTCCTAAAGTGATCATGGGGTGTGTGAGGCAGGGTACTGAGGTATTTTGGGAACAACTTAAGATCATAAAGGACCCTCACAAATCCTCTGTTTGGACCACAGAGTCCTTGCTGTGGGAATGAGATTCTCCCCTTCTTGAAGTTTTGTGCCTTCCCCACCTGCACCCCCATTTTCTTGTGGGCCAGGAGAGAGTGCTACAGGTGGTGTGTTCTTGGTGTGTTGTGTCTGATAAACCTGGGGCTGTTTCTGTTCTTGGAGTTTCTCAGTGGTGTTGCACAGGGGCAGCATACAGAGATAAAGAAGTGTTCCAAGTTCTCTCATAGGCAACAGAGGAGGGATTGAGAACAGTGTCCCCATACTGGCTCTTTGGTTGTTAGAGTAGTCTTTTATATGATCTCCTTACTCCATCCTTACCCTGGTAAAAGTAAGAGTGGTCCTTTTAAATATAGTTAAATCATGGCATTCCTTCACTCAGAATTTTGTGCTACCCTCAATCTCATTCCCAGTCCAAGTCAAATTCCTCATGGTAGTCAGTAATGATATCTGCCTGAGCTCTCCTTCCTTTGACCTTATCACCTGTCTTCTTGCCCTCCTTCACTCTTCAGGCCCTCTGGCCTTTTTGCTGGTTCCTTACACTAGTGCTTAGAATAGCACTGTTCCTCCAGAAAACCACCCTCAGTGACTGCTCAATAGCATCACTGGAGAGTGCTTTCCTGACCCCGGTCCTACATCAGTCTCTTGTATAGCTGGGATTTAGAGGTTTGCACCACCATATCTAGCTTGAATTCTTTATTTTAATCTTTTTTAAAAAGATGTGGTTATTAGATGATAATCTGTTTTCCTTAACATATTACTACTGTAATTAAAACTACCTTTTAATGTCAATGTTTAATAACTCCAGTCTGGATTACCTGTGGGTCTTCTTTTATGTTCTCATTTTTGAAACTTTAGCTCCTATATCTGACATACTTGAAAATTTGAATGAGGATATCTTTTGTTTTTCTTTGTATTGTTAATCTGGGGCCCTTAACCAGTGAGCCACATCCACATGCCGTATTATTTTATTTTTTTTATTTTGAGACCATGTTCTTGCTGTGCTACTTAGGGCCTCACTAAATTCCTAAGCTGGCTTTGAACTTGAAATTCTCCTTCCTCAGTCTCTTAAGTTGCTAAGATAAAAAATATGTGCCACTCCATCTGGGTGATGATATCTTTTTAAGAGTGATGACCAAGATTGAGCAGAGAATGGTCTCTTTTGGGTTTTCCTGTATTCTCAGGACATAATGTTTCTGAGATCTCAAAAGCTTGGTTTTCTAGGAATCCTCACCTTACTGGCTCACAATTCCAAATTTTGTCTCCCTGGATGAAAGACTGTTGAGATATTTGCTCAGATATACTAGGGGCTTTCTGGACAATGCCTCTAGCAGCTTATTTCTGCTTGACTCCTGAATGGTGCCCTGTGTGTAAAAGTTTGAATTTGCAAACCCCAGAGAGGAAAAGGCACAGGGTTCTGGGATTGCCCAGTGCTATTCTTTGCTTGCTGGGATTTTCTGCATGGAGGCCTACATACCTGGCATACACCAAGGTTTTCTGAGTGGCAGGCAACTTCCCTTGTGCTAGGCATGTGAGCAGCAGAACTCTTACCCTGTAGGCACAGCCCTGGGCATGAGGCCATGTGTTGCAATCCCCGTGCTTCCTCCATGGTCCACTCCTCAATTGGTCGCTGAAAGGACAGGTAGCAGAAATTGCATTGGTAGCTGCCTATAATCTGCTTAGCTACTGCCTGAGTATATATACATGGTAACTGTGCAATAAAATCAGATCTGTTTCCTTCTTGGTCTCCAGAGGTCTTGATTAGCAATTCTGCAGTCACACTCTCCTCTACCCTGTTCTGTGGACCTAATCGCTGGATGAGAGAGAGCCCACACAATTTTGGTTCTTCCAGTTCCATTGGCTTTCTTGCTCTCATCAGAGAACTCTTCACACACTCCTTCTCATGTTCTCTCTGCTTCTATGGTTGTTCTCGGGAGGATGATTAGTTTGGAGCAGCTAGTCCACCATAGGCAAAGAGAAAGTTCTCCATGAATGTCTTTGGCTTTTAAAAATGAGAACTAGGATTATTGCAGTTAGCACTTAAAACCAATTTAACAAGCTTAGTTCAGCCACAGGTCTAATTCTGATTAAATACTTAAGGGAACTTTTGTAATTTCTGTAATGAAATATTTTTAACTTAATATTCACTTTTGCTCTAAAGCTTTGAACTGCTTAACTATTGGTTTGATTTACTACATAATTTTCATATGTTTGTGCATGAAGGATATAATAATGTCATTGCAAAAGAATGTTGGCGTTTACCTACTTTGCTGATTGAAGGTGCCCAACAACCAAAGTTGTACAACTATAAATTCAGAGAAATCTCTCCTGCCCCAGAATGCTAGGATAAGTTCCTTTTGGTAGTAAAAATATTATAAACACTAACATTAAACAAATACAAGCACTGAATGATGTTCCTCCAGGCTCTTCCTGAATTGAGGTTGTATCATATTATGATTTTCAAGCCAGACAAAACTAATAATTATTTGCATTTTTCTGCCTTCCTGGGTTTTGAATAATTTTCATACTGTTTAATTATTAGGACAACTTAATTTGGGAATGTGACATCTAATTGGAGTGCAGGTATTCTAGTTTGGATCTGCCTCCCATTATAGGTTCTAAGGTTCTTTTTATCACAGTGATGTGGGGTCTTCTTTAGAAAGAAACCTACTCACTACAGCACAGTTTAAAAGGATCCTGGTTTAAATGTGTTCATATGTTGTTATCTAGTGTTTAAAATTTGATTTACATGGACTATCAACTTACAAATGCTTTTCCCTCTACAGAAAGGCAGAACTATCCAGATGTCTTCCAGTAATGACCTGTGTTCAATTTCCATGTCCCAAAGAAACTCTGATGACCTCCCTGAGACAACTTCCAGTGATAAGAAAGGGCCTGTGTTGAGTTTTCACAATGTCTCTTATCATGTAAAAGAGAAGAAAGGCTTTCCATTTTATCAAAAAACAACTGAGGAAAAGGAACTATGGAATATCAAGTATGTGCATGAACTTTTTAAAAGACCACTATATTGACCAACAGTGAATACAGGTCTTGGCTATTGTGTTCAAGACTGTGTATAGACATATTAAGATATGCTTTCACAACTTTTGGCTACAGTAGGACTGAAATGATTGAGTCATCTTTAAGTGTATGTTTAGTTTGAAAGGAACTGAACTGACACACCATTTCTAAAAATGATTGTAATACGTATATCAATATTTATTTAAGAAACTGAACAATTAATAGGTCTTTGGTTTTTCATGGGTAAGCCTTGTGTTTGGGTGGAAGGATGCCTGTATCATTGTTTTTTAATTGTGGGTATATAATTGTAACTCTGAACTTTCCAAACTATGAAATACAATGTGCTTTCTGAAACAGATGCATTTTAGGTACCTGTGCACTTTATGTCCTTTATAGTCTAGAAGCAAGAAGGTTAAAATGCTAGTATATTGTGAAAGTACTTTTCTTTTCAAACAGACCTGGGTTAAATGAATGGTTGCTTTAAAATTGTCTCTTTATAATAGTTATAATTGTTCTATAATAATTTACTTATCACTTATTCTAATAAAGACAGGTAGAACATATTTAAATATAAGATGTCTGTAAGTTAATTGAAGTTATACAGTTAAAGTACAGAGTAATAAGAATTTATAATCTTAAATCAACTATTTTTTATTTGTTCTAATTAGTTTTACGTGACAGTAGAATTTTGCATTTTGACATATCATATGGAAATAGAGTATATCCTCTCATTCTTCTGGTTGTATATGATGTGGAATAACACCAGTCATGGAATCATAAATGCACATAGGGCAGGGTAATAATGTCCAATTCATTTTACTAACATTCGGACCCCTATATCTTCTCCCTTCCCTTCACTCCCCTCTGTCTAGTCCACTCTATTTTTCCCTAACCCCCACTGCCTTATTGTAAATTAGCATTCACATACCTAAGAAAACATTCAGCCTTTGGTTTTTCTGGGATTGGCTTATTTTGCTTAACATGATATTCTCTAGCTCCATCCATTTACCAGCACATGCCACAATTTCATTCTTCGTTAAGGCTGAGTAATATACCATTGTGTATATATACCACATTTTTTTTTATCCATTCATCTGTTGAAGGGCACCTAGGTTGGTTCCATAGTTTAGCTATTGTGAATTGGGCTGCTATAAATGTTGATGTGGTTGTGTCACTGTAGTATGATGATTTTAAGTCATTTGGGAATAAATAATTATATTTTTAAAGTACATGGCAATTATGATTTTTATTCTTTTCATCTCACAACAAATTCAGAACTCAAAGTGTAATGTTGAAATGGGATCTAGAGTAGGAGGGCAATGGGTATTTCTATGTAACCTATCACTACCACATGTACCTCTGTGAGTTCAGATACTGACCGTTATGGGTATCAATGTTTTTCTGATATTTGTGAGTCTCTGATTCCCATATATGATGTTAGGATGTGAATTTGGCTTTGCATAGATACCATCGCTATAAGTTCTGTTTGTGTCATAAGGGAAAAATTCTTCCTAAACAAAACAAAAACTTTTTCCTGGCTCCCCAAGACTGGAGAGTGGTTATAAAAGAGTACTTTGACTCAATGTGGCTGCAGATCTATATGGAATTAGACATTCATTCTCTTTTCTAGATATTTTTTATGTGACTTTATACTTCTTTGTTAATGCCATCAACTCCCTTCAGATCAAGGAAGTGATAAGATAGCATAGAAAATGTTGAGGCATGGGTGGAAAAGAAATGGTGAGGATCTGAGGGCTGATTGGGCTGAGGCCTTGACTGTATTAGGATGGGATCTCTGTCCATGCAGCAACACCTGCTATCTTGCCTACTTCTTGTCTCTCTCGTGTTGGTTTAGGAAATCCTGACTAGGAGAATAAGGAGAGAAATGGTGGATAACGGGCTTTGATCTTTTACTATATTAGATAGACTTGACTTATGAAAAGCTAACAAGCCTTTGTGAATACAGTAATTAAAATATGTTTGTCCCTGCAGATTTTGTGATGAAAGAAGTGATTGTACCATGCTTTGAATATGTGCAGGTTGAATAGATATAAAATACACTTCTGTGTGAGGGTTCATTTACCTTGCTCATCCTTTCCAGCTGCCTCAATGGATATGGAATTAGCTACTGCTCCACATTGGAACTGTGGCATTTGGGAAACTACACTACTACCATTTTCTGCAACACTGGGTTTAGTGTCAAAGAAAACCAAACAGTGGTACCTGTGAAATACTTTGCCTTTACATATTTACATTTGGTTTTGGTTGAATCATTGAGGATGGCTTGATCTTTCCTTGAGTACATATCTTAAAAACCTGGGAAGTTTTCCAGGTACTGAATGAAGACTTAGGGAATAAGAAGGCTTTTCCTACTCATTTTAGAAGCAGTTTCTAGGTAGATATGAATAAAGAAGATCATTAGGAACTGTATACAAATGCACTTTGAGAATGTATCCAAGCATTTTTAATTTGGGAGTTTGCTAATGATTGAACCCAAGACTTTATACATGCTAAACACCCATGCTAGCACTGATCTTCACCCCCAGATGTACCCAGTCATTTGTGTGTCTTTACACTGGGGGAGGAAGGTTACCAAAAGAGTAAGAATTTTCTGTGTCACATCTTGTTCCTGGTTTATCACACTCTCATTATATTAGTTCAGGCATTGAGTGAGTTGTTCCTAGTAAAAAGCAAAGTGAAAGGTACATTTCACCTCAGCCCCCAGCTGCCCTAGTATCATTGTGAGACAAATTAAGTGGCACCAGCCATGAATGCCAAAGTCCTAGTGGTGTGAGTGCTGTGGGGCACTGTAGAACACATTTTGAGGTACCTAGCAATTCTAAAGAGAGACTGGCATAGACACCAGTGTTCTGAATGGGCTAAGTCAGACTGCTCTTTGATCATTCCTGTGCATCTGCAATGTCCCTGCCCTTAGTTCTCCTTCCTCCATTTAATTTTCTTAGTAGTTTTACCTCTTATATTTAGGACAAAATTCAGCCTATTTGACTTCATCTTGGGTCTTAGCACAGTCAACACTGCCATCATCACCCCCTCTTCTCTATCTGAATACTCACTACCCTCACATACACACTTAATTAGATTGAAGCACAATTGTATCTGTTTTGTGCCTGCACATCCCCAAAGGACATCCATGCTAGAGGGATGTCTCCTAATTCTACACAGATCATTTTCCAGTCCATTTATCAGATCCTGAACAAAGCAGTAAATCATCTATCCTAGGGCATGTTTTGCTTTTTTAATTGGTAAGGTGTTTTTCTCAAATGTGAAGAACAGGTGATAGTTTCTTATACTCTAGAGTGCTTTATTCCAGTCTTTTATTTTTATTTAAGATGTATTGATTCTTTTGTTCTGATTAGATTTTAAAAGTGAGAACACTACTCCTGATAGTCTACAAATCATTGATTTATTAATTGTGTGTTTCTTGACTGGGAAACAGGCCAGGGAATTTGAAGAGGCTGATCATCAAACATTATTCAGAAGCTGTTTAAGAGGAGTAAGAGGAATGGAGATTATTTACAAGAATTTCACAGATTGTTGATATAGAATGTGTTATTTCCATTTAGGGATTAATGGCTTCATAAATAAATGAAAGGGATTTTCAAGGATCTGAGGCTTTTCTTTCATAGGTCTTGACTAGTGATTCATATCCTATGTATACTAGACTATTTTTAACCAATGATTTTTTCCTTAAAATTTGGTTCTTGTTATATTTCTGCAATTTCATTAGCCTTCAATAATATATTCAGTGTAGCCCCTAAACCTATAGAACTCTTTAAAAAGTTAAATAATGAATCAGTATGTTTTTGTGTTTACAGTGGGATCATGAAACCTGGCTTTAATGCCATCGTGGGACCCCAAGGTGGAGGCAAATCATTGTGAGTATAACAGAAAGCACAAATAAGTCTTTTGGTGCTGTTTCTGTGTGCTTTTACAAATCATATGCATTTTCTTTTCATGTCTTGGCTTTTGTCTTGTGGATAATGTGCATTTGGACTATCTTATGGTTTTAATCCTAGACCAGGAATTCTTATTAAATTCAGCATTACAAACACAGCATGATAAAGTAATTAGCACAAAGCAGTTGACCTTGTTATGAGATAATGAGAAAGGAAAATAAGGTAATAATATTAAAAGTGTAGATAAGGAGCTGAAGGTCTCAGTGGGACATACCTCAGAGGTAAAGGCTCCTATTGCTTGGGTTGGATCCATAAAGGTGAGGGTCACTTGGAAGATCTGTACTGGATAAGCCAATGATATCTTGCTTTAATGTTTTTTGGCTTTCTTATACCACATGATAAAGAAAAGTAAGAATTTGTGTGTCTGCGTGCATGTACGCACATATGTTAAACCACAGAATATTTTGGCTAGTTCACTTTCTAACCTGAACAGAATTTGGATTCAGAATAGTTGAGAGATGTGACCTTTGTAGTAAGGAAAAATCTCACAACATGTGTGTCCTTTTATAGGTTATTAGATATCTTAGCTGCAAGGAAAGAACCAAGAGTATTATATGAAAATGTTAGGGTACATGAAGTACCTCACCCTGACAATTTCCAATGCAATTCAGGATATGTGGTACAAGTAAGTATGGGTGGATTTTCCTTTTAGGTTTCCCCTGTTTCTATATGGGCAAGAGCCTTGGCTTGTAGTATACCATGCTTCCAATTGAACATGCTCAAGGATCCAATCTTATTTACACCGAATTTACGTAATCTCCCTTAAGACTGACAAAGAGGTTAAAAGGAGAGGAAGAAAGGATCTGGAATATGAACCTGTAGGCAATGGTAACAATTCGAACTTTGAATCATTTCCAAAGGGTCTACTGTTGCCCTTTTGCCCTTCCTTCACTTCTCTTTTTCTCCTAAAAGATGCCCTGTGAAATCCTCATATAAAGTATTCTGGAAGTGCTTAGAAGTCACCATAATCACCTGTGCTCCATCTGGGTGTGAAGATAGGGAAGGAAAATTATTCCCTGGGCTCTAAAGCTCTGTGGAGTCACTGAAATGTTTAGAGTTGAAAGTTCACCATTACCTAGAAATTTTCCATGAGTTTGTTATTTTTGTGAATAAACTTAAACATTCGCTGGAGTGATGGTCTTGGAAAAGACTCAGTATGACTCATTGAAAGCACATTTCCCTTCAGGATGATGTCATGATGAGCACCCTGACAGTGAGAGAAAACATGTGGTTCTCAGCTTCTCTTCGACTTCCAACAACTATGTCAAAGAAGGAAAAAAATGAGCGAATCAAAAAGGTCATTGAAAAGTTAGGTCTCTGTGAAGTGGCAGATTCCAAGGTAATGTGAAAATTCCTGAGAGATTCATAACCAGGAAAGAGGACTTCCCTGTGTGGGCAATATGACCTTAATCAGAAGTTTCCTAAGATGTGTGTGGTCAAAACTGGCTGCTTTCTGAAGTTATAAAAAGAAGTGTCCAGATTCCTACTTTAAAGGGGTAAATTAAGTGAAGAAATAATCTTAATGGTGATCTAATCCTGGGGTGGAGTTGGTCTATGTGGAGACAGCCCCGAACAGCCCACCCTCATTGCTCAAGACACAGATCATTTGATGTCTTTGCACTTTTCTTGTTGCTGTTTATTTCTTTCCTTTTTTTACTTTTCTTCTCCCTCTCTTCTTCTGGGGGACATTGTTGTATGATTTTCTATACACTTCTGTGTTTCATAAATGACAAGAATTCAAGGATTTTTTTAAAATGGGTTCTTTTTAGTTGCACATAACACTATGATTCGTTTTGACATAATTAGAAAAGCACTGAATATAGTTTGTTCTGGTTCAGTCCCCAATGCTTTTGCTTCCCCTTCTAACCTCCCTGCCCTGTATCCTTCCCTCTACTCTAATGAAACTTCAGCTATTTACTTATAGTTTTTTTTTAATTAATGTCTTTTGGATTTACATGATGGGAAGATTCCCTGTTGTTTATTCATATAGGCACATAGGAAAATTTGGTCAGACTCATTCCACTGTCTCTCCTTATCTCACCCCTCCTTCTCCTCTTCATCCTCCTTTTTCTACCTCACTGAACTTTCTTCTAGTTTTCTTATTTTGGATTAGCTTCCACATATCAGAGAAAACATTTGAACCTAAGCTTTGTGGAACAGGTTACTTTCATTTAGCATGATAGACTTCTATTCCATCCATTTACTGGCAAATGGCATAATGCCATTCTTTACGGTTTAGTAAAACTCCATTTCATATTTTTACCACTTTATTTTTTCTGCCCATTTATCTCTTGATGGGCACCTAGTTTGATTCCATAACTTGGCTATTGTGAATTGTGCTGCTTTAAACATTGATGTGACTTTATCACTATAGTATATGATTTTAAATGTTTTGGATATATCAAGGAGTGGGCTAACTGGGTGAAAGGATGTTTTCATTTCTAGTATTTAAAGGGATCTCCACACTGCTTTCCAGAGTGGTTGCACTAATTTTTAGTCCCACCAACAATGTATGAATGTACCTTTTTCCACATCCTAATCAACATTTATGGTTACTTGTATTCTTGATAATTGCCACTCTAAAGATCAAGAAGAAATCTCAATGTAGTTTTAATTTGCATTTCCTTGATTAGCAGATATTAAACACTTTTCATGTATTTATTGAGAGTTTGTATTTCTCCTTTTGAGAAGTGTCTGTTTAATTTCTTTGCCCACTTACTGATTTGTTCATTTATTTATTTGGTGTTAATTTTTTTTAAAATTCTTTGTATATTCTGGATATCAATGCCCTGAGAAGCAGATGGAAAACATTTTCTCCCATTCTGTAGGTTTTCTCTTCATGCTCTTAATTCTTTCCTCTGCCATTCATAAACTTTAACTTGATGCCATCCCACTTACTGAATTTATTCTATTTCTTGCACTTTAGGAGTCTTATTTAAATAGTCAGTTCCTTTGCTGATTTGTTGGAGTGTTGGGCCTACATTTCCTTTTAGCATGTGCAGGGTTTCTGGTCTAATTCCTAGGTCTCCAGTTCAATTTGAGTTGACATTTTTGCAGGGTGAGAAGTTGGAGTTAAATTTTATTCTCTTCCATATAGATTTCCAGTTTTCCCAGGACTATTGGTTAAAAAGGCTATCTTTTCTCCAGCATATGTTTTTGGCACCTTTGTCTAGTATAAGATAATTGTATTATGTGAGTTTGTCTCTGTGTCTTCTATTCTATTCTGTGGTCTTCATACCTGTTTGGTGCTAGCTGTTTTTGTTACAATAGCTTTGTACTATAATTTGAGATCTGGTATTGTGATGCCTCCTGCTCTGCTTTTCTAGCCTAGGATTGCTTTGGCTATTCTAGGTCTTTTATTTTTCCAAATAAATATTATAAGTGCTTTTTATAGTTCTGTGAAGATTGTCATTGGAATTTTGATGGTATTTGCATTGAATATGTACATGCTTCTGGTAGAATGCCATTTTGACAATATTAATTCTACCTATATAAGTATATGAGAGATTTTCCCATCTTCTAAGGTCTTCCTCAATTATTTTCTTTATTCCAGTCCTATTTTGTATTTTATTTAAAGACAGGGTTTTACTGATTTGCTTACTGCCTCACTTTTGCTGAGACTGGCTTTGAACTCACAATCCTCCTGCCTCAGCCTCCTGAGCCACTGGGATTACAGGCATGCACCACTGAACCCAGCTATTTTCTTAAGAGTTCAATATTTTTTATTGTAGAGCTCCTTCATCACTTTTGTTAGATTTATTCCCCAGTATTTTTTGAGACTATTGTGAATATAATAGTCTTTCTAATTTATTTTTAGTTGATTCATCATTAGAGTATAGGAATATGATTGATTTATGAGTGTTTATATTGTATCCTGTTACATTACTGAATTCACTTATGAGTTCTCAAAGTCTCCTGCTGGAGTTATTTGAGTCTTCTAAATATAGTAGTATCATATCATCAGCATACAGAGATAATTTGAATTCTTCTTTTCACATTTGCATTTCTACAGATTCCTTCTCTTGCCTGAGTGCTCTGGCTAGAATTTCAAGAACTATTTTGAAAAGGACTTGTGAAAGTGGGCATACTTGCCTTGTTTCTGTTTTTAGAGGAAGTGATTTCAGTTTTACGCCACTCAGTATAATGTTGGAATTGGGTTTGTCATATATAGCATTTTAATGTTCAGTTAAATTTCTTCTGTCTGTAGTTTTTCAAAATGAATGGGTGTTGTACTTTCTCAAATGGTTAATCTGCAACTATTGACATTATCATGTGATTCTTGTCCTTAAGTCTATTTATATGGCAAATTACACTTATCAATTTCTGTATGTTGAGCCAAACTTGCATCTCTGGGATAATACCCACTTGATCTTGATGCACTACCTTTTTAATATGTTTTTGTCAACATCGTCAAGATTTTCTAGCTTATTGGGATATACATTTTCAAAATAGATTCTGTGGTGATATTTCCTTTTTCATCCTGAATTTGTTTTTTAGCCTTCTTTCTTTTTGTTAGTGTTTATCAATCTTGTTTATCCTTTCAAAAAACCAATTCTTTCTTATGTTGATCTCTCTGGTCATTTTTTTTTATTCTCAATTTCATTGATTTCTGCTCTGGTTTTAATTATTTCCTATCTTCTACTGATTTTGGTATTGGTGTATTTGTTCTTGTTTTTCTATGGTCTTGAGATGTAATGTTCAATTATTTATTTGTTATCTTTCTATTATTATAATATATGAGCTCAATGCTATGAACTTGGAGATTTTGATGTGTTGTATTACTATTCTCATTTACTTATAATTCTTTTTATTTCTCCTCTGATTTCTTCTACTATGCATTCATCATTCAAATGTGTAGTATTTAATCTCCTGGTGTTAAAGTGGGTTTTTTAAATATTATCATTGATTTCTAACTTCATTTCTTTATGATCTGATAGAATGCAAGGTATTTTCTCTATTTTGCAAAGATTTGCTTTATGACCTAAAACATGGTCTATTTTAGAAAATTTTCCATGTGCTATTGAGAAGAAAGTGAAACAAGTCATTGATTGATGAAATATTTCATGGATGACTATTAGTTCCACTTATTAATTTTATTTTTTAATTCTGTAAAATCCTTATTTAGTTTATGTTTGAAGGATCTATACAGTGATGATAAAGGTGTGTTAAAATCACCTAGTATTAGTGTTTTGTTGATTTATAATATTGATTTCATTTTTTTTAAATCAAAAATTTTGTTTGTTGGATGTATGTAGATGCTCTTTTGTTTGGGGGACTAATATTTACAATCATTATGTTTTTGATATGCTCCCTTAAGCAGCATGAAGTGACCTTCTTTGTGTCTTCTGATTTATTATGTCTTAATGTCCACATTATCAGATATGAAAAGAGCTGCCCCTGATTGTTCATGAGTAAAATTTGAATGGTATGTCTTTTTCATCCTTTCACCTTCAGTCTGTGGACGTTTTTGCCTGTAAGGTGAGTCTCTTGGAGACAGCATAATGTTGGGTCCTGTTTTTTAATCCAATCTGCCGACCTGTATCTTTTGATTAAAGATTTTCAACCATTTACCTTCAAATTTGTTATTTAGAGATGATTTTATGCTCATTTTGTTTTATTTCTAATGTTTAAAGTGGACTTGATTCTCTTTTGACTATTCTACTTGTACACTTCACTCCTATGCTGCTTATCATTTTTTTTTCTCCCCGGCTTTCCAGGGGAGTGATTATCTGCTTATCATTTTTATTCTTCATTTCCTTTTCATAAAATTTTCCTGTGAGTGTATCTTGTAAGTCAGGCTTTCTAATTATCTGTTTATCATGGAAGGTTTTTATTTCAATTTCAATTCTGAAGCTTAATTTTGCTGGCTATGGAATTACTGGTTGGCATCAATTTTATTTCAGAGCTTGGAATACATTATTCCAAGTCCTCTTGACTTTCAGGGTATGGGTTGAAATTTGGTTGGTTTAGCTCTAAATGTGACCAATCATTTTTCTCTTGCAGCTTTTACAATTCTATCCTTATTTTATATGTTAGGCATTTTCATTATAATGTGTCTTAGAGTGGATCTATTGTGATTTTTCTATAATTGGAATTCTTATGCCTCTTTTATTTGGATTTCTATCTCATTCTTAAGGTTTGGAAATTTTTCTAGTATTATTTTATTCAAAAGACTGTGCATCCCTTTAGCTCAAATTTCAGAGCCTTCGTGTATCCCAATGAATCTTAAATTTGGTCATTTAATGTTATCACATTTTTAAAAATATTTTATTTATGGTCTCTTAACCTCTTTTCTTTATCATCAGCTTTATTTTCAAGATTATATACTTTATCTTTGAGGCCTGAAAATCAATCTTTGAAGTAGTTTAATCTATTGATGATGCTTTTATTTAAGTTTTTAATTTGGTTTCTTGAGTCTTTCATTTCTAACATTTCCATTTGATTCCTTTTCAGAATTTTTTTAATCTTTATTGAAATAATCTTTACTTCCTGTATTTTCTTTCAGTTTTACTTCTTACATCTTCCTTTAGGTCATAGAACATTTTAACTATGAACTTTCTAAATTATTTCTCTGACATTTCCTCTACTATAGTGTTGATGAAGTCAGTTGAAGCATTATATAAAATTTGGGGTATTTCATTCTCTTGTCTTCATACTGTTTGTATGTCTACCCTTGTATGGGTATAATTCTCACTTCTTCTTTTAAGGGAGGGACTATTTTGTGAGTTTCTTTCTCTCAAGTGTCCTGGGTAGGTTGAATATCCACATATTGATTTTTTATTTTTTATACCATGTTTGACTTCTACTCATCCCAATATCAGCACTACTTTCAGAGGTGCCACCCTCTTTATTATGATTGCTTCTGAGCTAAGCCTCATGCTGTTCAACCTTATGAGAAACTAAAACTTCTTGCTATTTGTTTTTTATGGTTCCTCAAATCCAGTGTAAACTTGGAATAAACTTCTCTAACAGGCCAAAAAATTGGTATTTAATTTAGTAAAATTACTATACTTAAATGAGGGCTAAATGGGGGAAAGGAGAAAGATTGGGCAAATGGAGAAGGAAAAGAGATACTGAAAATAAGAAAAAGAGAGTAAAGTTATAAAAGGGTAATTCAGACCCAGCTATAGAGAGAAATAGATGTTGTATATTTGAAATAGTAGCAAATAAGGTAAGAAGATGAATTAGGGGTAAGAGGAACATTTATCAGCTAGAGCTAGAAAAGCGAGATAGGATTGATTCCAATTAATGCTTTAAACCATTGGACGAAATACTATCATATGGGTTGAGGGTATAATGTTAGTTATTGAGTAACAACTATCATTCAAATTAAAGTGTTCTATATATTATCAAAGTTAATATTAGAGTTGTTTATAGTAAACCATGCTTAGGCAAAGAAAAACCTTGTTGAATTTTGATTTAGATTTCAGTGGGGTATGGACATTTAGGAAATTACCATCATTCTTTGGCTGTGGATCTGTCCATATTACAGGGGCATAGGAGCCAATTTGCAAGTTGCTGTGAACCTCCACCAGGCAGTTCTGGTTTGTCAGTTCAGGAGCTTGAAGTTGTCTGCTTGGAGGGTGCAGTATTGTATGTTGGTTGTTTTTATTGTGCGTAGGAGTTCAGGATGCAGAATCTGGAGTGTCACTATGAGTGCCGTGGGTCACTGTGTACCTCTTACCCTCTATCAGATTCTTTTAGTGGTGGTGAGGATCCTGGTGACTGACTGAATGCAGAAACTCTATGAGCACAGGAACTCTGTGTTCTTTAATGCAGCTGTCTAGGTATGGGAAATGGCCATGGTGATTTAAGGGATAACTTTAAGGGGTGGAAGGACTGTGGACTCTAATTCAGTTTTCTTTTCAGATTTGGTTTTAAGAACCCTGCTGTTCCTGTTACACTTTAAATTTTGTCTGCTTTTCTACTTGTTTTTAAGTGGGTGAGCTTAAGAGTTTTTCTGCTCCCTCCTTTCTCTCTTTGTTGCCCCGTCCCACTTTACCTACCTGGTTCAGTTTTAGGTTAGGGGACTCTGTGCTCTTTTTCTACTCTAGTAACCTATCATCAAGTCTCTCCAGGTCTCAAACTTTGTAATATTGCATCTTAAAGCATTTGTTTTGTCACCCAAATCTTAATTCTGCTTTTCCTTCACTACCTCCTTCTGTGTGAGCTGATTGGGACTCCATAATTCTTGTGCTGTGATTCACTTTGTTGTAATTGGGCTTCCAAATGATATTTGTTTACCTCTGGAGTTACTTCTAATTTGTGGAGTGATAAAGTTATTTTGTAAAGCCTTTCTTCTTCCTTTCACAGTTTTTTTTCTCATTCTCTCCAGTCTTTTTTGTTGTTGTTGTTTTTATTTCCAGACTCTTACATCTTTCTCTTTGATTTCTCATTTGTTTACCTCTTCTCACATAATTACAAAAGGAAATAAGTACATTTACTTACCTTATCAACACATTATCAATCAATAAAATGTCTCTAAAAAGTGTCTCTGTGTAATCAGCTGGTTTAAGTCCATATTTTTTGTCACAATCATGGTATACAATATACAATTGCTTTAGACTCGTGATTGATGAAGATTTAATACAAATCATTTTTTAAGTTCCCAATTTTTAAGGTTTTCTTAATCTTAAAAATCCTTTTTGCTTTGTTTTGTTTTACAGGTAAGTAGATCAACAGGATATAAAAGGAGGATGAAAAAATAGGACAGACATTTGACATTCAGTATCTTGTTGACTTTTTCCTTTGTAAATTATTCATTGTATTCCCCTCTTCAATACTGATTAGCTTGTCAAAAGTTGAATTCCATAAGATTCCACGACATTGGTCATAATTTGTTACTTAGAGAAAAAATTTAAGAAAAATCTCCTGTAGGGAAAGGTTTCCTAAAACTCCAAGCAATTACATTTTTAGTATACTTTTCTTTTGAAGGTTTTTATCTATTTAGGGAGATATATAAAATTAACTAGAGTGATAGTAATGGTAATATCATGTATTTGTGTAGCACTTTTAATATTAAGCATCAACTCTATATTTATATTCAACTGTTTTTATTAGTTTATAATAATTATACAGAATAATAGATTCCATTGTGGCATATTTGTACAAGCATATGACATTTTGATAAAGGTACCCAAATGTCTTTTATAGTTCATTTGTTAATAATACCCAATCAAGGGCCATGAGTAGCATTTGGATATCATCTGTTTGGAGACTCCAAATTCCAGATGTGGGGCCGAGGTCGGAGCGGCGTCTGGCCCGCGGACGCCAGGGACGCGCCCGAGCAGCTGCAGTGGCGGCCCAGACCCGCGGGCCGCTGAGCGTGGAGTCTTGCCTGAGTGTAATTCTGAACATGGGCGGTGCGGTGAGTGCTGGAGAGGACAACGATGAGCTGATTGATAATCTGAAGGAAGCCCAGTATATCCGCACGGAACTGGTAGAGCAGGCTTTCCGAGCTATCGATCGTGCAGATTATTATCTTGAAGAGTTTAAAGAAAATGCCTACAAGGACTTGGCATGGAAGCATGGAAACATTCACCTCTCCGCCCCATGTATCTACTCAGAGGTGATGGAGGCCCTGGATCTGCAGCCTGGGCTTTCTGAACCTGGGCAGTGGCACTGGCTACCTCAGCTCCATGGTGGGCCTTATTCTAGGTCCTTTTGGTGTGAACCATGGGGTGGAGCTACATTCAGATGTTATAGAGTATGCAAAGCAGAAACTGGACTTCTTCATCAGAACAAGTGATAGCTTCGACAAGTTTGACTTCTGCGAGCCCTCCTTTGTTACTGGCAATTGCCTGGAGATTTCCCCAGATTGTTCTCAGTATGATCGGGTGTACTGTGGGGCAGGTGTGCAGAAAGAACATGAAGAGTACATGAAGAGTCTTCTCAAGGTTGGAGGAATTCTGGTCATGCCCCTGGAGGAGAAGTTGACCAAGATAACGCGCATAGGCCCTTCTGCTTGGGAAACCAAAAAGATTCTGGCTGTTTCCTTCGCTCCTCTGGTCCAGCCCTGCCACTCGGAGTCAGGAAAGTCCAGACTTGTCCAGCTACCACCATTGGCTGTCCGCAGCCTCCAGGACTTGGCCCGCATTGCCATCAGGGGCACCATCAAGAAGGTCATTCATCAGGAAGCAGCGAGCAGAAGTGGAAGTGGGCTGAAGAACACACCTCGGTGTAAACGAAGGAGGGTCCGCCGCCGTAGAATGGAAACAATTGTCTTTTTGGACAAAGAGGTCTTTGCTAGTCGTATTTCCAACCCCTCCGATGACAACAGCTGTGAAGACTTGGAAGAAGAGCGGAGGGAAGAAGAGAAAACCCTGCCAGAGACCAAGCCAGACCCTCCAGTGAACTTCCTACGCCAGAAGGTCCTGAGCCTCCCTCTGCCAGACCCCCTGAAATACTACCTGCTTTATTACAGAGAAAATAAACTTCTATTTGAAGGGAGAAAGCGAGGAAGAGCCGATTGGAGTCTGATTTTACCGTCTGAGGTGTCTCCTGGGAGCAGATGCCGTGGGAAGGGGACTGCTGTACTGATCCGTGTCGTAGTTTTCTTTTTCTTTGTGTCTCTAAAGTTCTGATTCAGTGCTGTGATTTCTTTAAACATGATCTGACAGGATGTACGCTGCATAGAAGAGTGTTTTCCTCAAGTCAGGAGGCTTGGTTTAGCTCTGCTAAAACACTGAAGTGCAGCAGAGACGATGTTCTGCCGACTGGCCCCCCACCCCCCAATCCCCTGCAGGTGCATGCACACATCAAAGTGCACCTGAAGCAGAATTGCCTGTGGGAGGTGAAGCTCAACTTTGTAAATATATGAAATCTTTTCTCAGTGTGATGTACCACTGCCCAGGTTTGAATTTTATGGTACTGGCCTCTTAATTACTGGCACTGAGTTTTGTTGAACTTGGTTTTCTAGAGGGGAGACATTATTGAAACACCCTCCCTTATTTTAATCAACTTAATTAAATCTTATGTGAGTTGTCAACTGTAATTTTTGAAAGGAAAAATTGTGTGTGGGGGAGCAGGAATAAAAACATCAAACTGCCAGCTGTCTTTTTGGAATTTCAAAGAACTTCCAAGAGTGTTTTTCTGACCCCTTTTGCTACCTAAATTGTAAAGAACCACTGTCATGTGATTTCCTGAAGCATATCCTGAAAACAAAACAAGCTCTTTATTTACATGTGTAAGTAATACATCAAAGTGCTTCTGCCCTGCCCATCGGGATGATGGTTTATCTCACGTCTTTAAAGACCATGATGGATTCCATGGTGTTGGCTTGCCCAGTCCTCAGCAGGTAGAAAGTAGACTAGGGAGCGTTGCAGACAGCTTGTGCTGCTCGACTTCAGTTTGCTGTCTCTCTGTGATCACATTAGAGTATTGATTCATAGATTTATCTTTTATAATTCTAGAGAAAAAGAGATTTGTTAGTTTTGTAAGTTTTCTTAACAGATGTATGTATTTTGGTAGCTCCATTGCATTAGAACAGTTCAGCTCAGTGATTTGTGAGATCCACCTTCTCTAGGCCTTGTTTTGAGAGCTTTCTATCAAGTTGTGGGTCTAGCAGTCAGATGGCAAAATGATTTGAAGTTACTGATTCCATTGCTGATTCTAAAACATTGGCTGTTGTTAAAGAATTTTTTTTTTACCCAAGAATAGACTAGTGTAAACTGTTAATAATGAGTGCATGTGCTGACGTAGGGTCAAGTGTCCCGGTGTTGGTTCATCTTCCCCAGCACGAGCTGACTCACAGGGAAGACTTTGCTGTCTCTCTAGGTATTGTAGCTTGACTGGTTATTTTGGATCTTTTCTGCTTTTTGATTTTTAACACAATATAGTCTGCATGTGTAGCTGGGAAAACATATTGCCCTAGATTGGTAAATATACACTCTTTAAGGAAAGTCAGTTTATAGTTTTTACCCTCCTTTTAACTCAGAACCAGGCTTCATTGTTTCAGAGAGAAATGCATGATTTAAGTTTACTTGCTGATACTTTGTAGTTTGCAGATCCTGTTGACACTATTCTCATTGATGTGTAGGCTTCTATGTACATGGAAATCTGTGGACATGATATTAAAGAATGATACCTGTGAAATGTTACATTAGGTGGCTTGGCTGATTTTCCCCCCTATAATTATATATGGAGTGCATTTTTTAAAAACCACGTTTGCCTTTATGCTAGATTATAAAAATCACTATAATACATAAGAGATGTTTCCCCTATATGTTAAACTTTTTCTAGCATTTTGTGTTTATATTTTGTTGGTTTGTGATTTTTAAACCAGAATTCAGTTAAAAATATAGTTGTAATATATGTGAGAAATAGGTTGGTGTAAAGGAAAATTGTAAGTAAGTTTTCTTGTGATTAAGCACCTCACACCAGAATTCACCATAACACACACTTTGTTTCCAGAGGTGTCATCCTGTAGTTGTATTGTCAGCAAGGCCATACCATGGTGTCCTGATGGCTCTTTACTATTAGGTTCTGTGTTTTCACACAACTTACCTGAAAAGTGGTAAAAGCCATAGATCTGTGCACAACAAGTATGTAATATGAGAGTCAGCATGTACATAAAAATCCTTTCTCCAGCCTGGAAATCCAAGAAATTTGAAACAGTGATTTTAATGAGCTGACATACATGAATAAACACAGTGAATAATAATAAAAAAAAATTCCAGATGTGTTTTCTACTTCCTTCCTCCCCAAAACCTTCTTTCTCCCCTGCATATATATTTACTCATTGCAAAGATTGGGCCAGTTGCCCTGTGGAATATTCGCTTTTCTGGATTTTTCTGAAAAGATGAATCAGGAATTCCAAGGTAAGTTAAGGTATAGAAAACAGTTTTGGGAAAAAATTATGAAATTGAAAAGATGGTGAAATGGTATGGTAAAAAGTGTACATTCCTGGCTCCAACTTCACTCTCTTTATCAATCCCCTTGGGACTGTTTTGTGGAGGCAGTGTGTCAGTGGGAGGTGGTTAGAAAACACTGAAAGATCGCTATAGATACTTTCCTTTCCTATCTTAGTAGGGATTTTTTTTTTAACGTCAGAGTCATATTTCTTTTTTTTTTTAGTGTTGTAACTTACTCTCTTAAAACTAAATACTTGACTTGGTGAGGAACATACAGGACTATTAGAACCTGAGCTTTAATAATACATGATATTACCACTACTATCACTCTAGTTAATTTTATATCATATCAGGTACAGTCACTTGATAACTTTGCTCTGGGCCTCACCTTATGCATATGATAAGAGAAACCTCTTCTTCTCCCAGGTGTCATTTACTTAACATACAAAATAATCAACATAATGAGATAACATGTCTCTATCAAGAATGGTACAGTTTAATTCATCAAATGACAGTGACTATATTCATTCATGTGGATGATGATAATCATTTGTGTTTTAGGTGAAATCTAAAGGAGAAAGAAAAATGATTAGTATAGGAATGGAGCTGATCCTTGATCCTTCCATCTTGTTCCTGGATGAGCCCACAACTGGTTTAGACTGGAACACAGCATATAAGGTCATTAAACTCCTGAAAAGGTAAATGCTATGGCAACTTTGTTTTTTAATTTATTTACTATCTGTTCACCTGGTATTCTTGGTGCAGAGGATTCAGAATCTAAAAAAGTGCTCCTCTTGGTTAGTGGAATACAGTCAATAAACAAGAAGCGGTTCAAGAAAGATGAAACAAGAGCATAGGGAAGGAAGTTCATGTGAAGTTGGGAAGCTTTTAAAATAGCAGAAAGGTCAGGTAAGACCACAAGAATGTGACACATGAGGAGAGAGAGAGAGAGAGAGAGAGAGAGAGAGAGAGAGAGAGAGAGAGAGGTTCTGTAAATTCAGAAGAGAGTTCTGGTTGTAAGAAGCAGGCAGTGGCTCTTAGGCAGGTCATATCTGGTGTGTGGACATCAGAGAGGCCAGAGGGACAGACCCATGGACTAAAGGTAGTGGAAGTTGGCTGGGGGCTTAACAACAAAAAAATAATTTTCTTATGGCTCTGGAGGTAGAAATTTGACATTGATGCATCCTCAGGGTTGTTTCTTCCTTAGCCTCTCTCCTTGGCTTGTAGATGGCCATCAACTTCATTGTGTGTCTTTGTCCTAATTTGCTCCTAATTGGAAAGGCAGATGAGCGACTTTCGAAGACCACATTTAACTTTAATAACATCTTCAAAGTTGCTGTGTCCAATGTGGCCACATGTTGTGGCACTAGGGGATATGGCTTCAACACCTGAGTTTGGGGGGGGAACCCAGTTCAGACCATCACAGGTGGATTAGGATATGAGGTGGAGTTGGGCTTTTCCTGTCACTAGGGGACATGGGGATGGTTTGAGGGTTTAAAGCAGAGCAATGACTGTGGAGAATACTGTGCAGTTAGACAAGGTGAGGGAGGACCCGATAAAGGAGTTGCTGAGAGATGATGGAGCTTTGACTATGCTAATTGTGGTGAGAATTGGGCAGTTTCTGGGCCTGTTTTCAAGGGACTCAACAGGATCAGCTCAGGATTAGACTTGGGATGGGAGGATGGAGACAAACTGCTGAGATTTGGGGCTTGAAGATGTGGAAGAATGAGATGAAAGAAATGACTTTCCTCTTATCAAGAAAGAAAAATATGAGGGATCACTTATAAGAAAATTTTCAATAGCTGAGATTTAGACATCATTAAAAATATAGAAAAATATTTCATACTTACAGAAAGGATGCAAATATAATACAGATGAAATCCTGCTCTTTTCACCTGGATTCCCCACTGGCATACTTCACTGCATCTATAGCCCCTCCTGCTCTCTCTGGTGCTCCCTACATAGTTTTTTTTTCTGCCATCATGCCCTTCCGCTCCAAATACTACCCACTCTAGACTCCAATGAGGGAGGCCACACCACAGCCTGCACTCCCCAGTCAATAAGCATGGCTTGCCAGGATTCAATCCAGAGCTATTCAGATTTCACCACTTCTCCAAAAAGTCTATTTACACTCAGCACTCATTGCTCCCAGGCAATCCCATTTCCATCTTCCAGACATTTCCCAACTCATTATGGCCTTTAAAGTTCCAGTTTCTAAGTGAAGGGTTCATCATGAGTTTGTTTTGCTCCTCACTTTAGTTATCTTTTTCACCCAACACAACACCAAGACAAGCACACACATAAGCACTGCTTATTGTGTGACACAGAACAGCTTCTGGTACTTTCAGAATAGACCTGTTCAGTTTACTCTTTGTTCACCTTGTTCTTTAACCGTGAGTATTTCTTTTCTTAACTCACTCCTGTTAGTGCTTTCAATATTCTACTTATATTAATTTAAGACTGGGTTGTAACCCTCTGTTTGTTTACAAGGAACCATTAGCTACTTCTAATCATCATATTGAAATTACAGATTCCTATCTTGTGTTTCTCATTGAATCAGAACATTCTTGGATACATTGCTAGATGCACAAGGTGCTTATCAAATTTTTAAATTAAAATGATTCTTCTCTTAAAATAATTTAAATAACTGTTTTTAATAGTGATTGTGGCCTTTGTTTCTTCTACCCATAAGTAATAACTTCTATAAAAGATAGTTTAGCAGTGTTCCTAGCTTAGCATTAGTTCAGAGCTCAGATCCCAAACTTGCCCCTTAGTAACTGTGAGTCCCTTTTCAGTTGCTTGACCTTTAAGCCTTATCTGTAAAATGGAGGGAAATGATTATATTAGAACTGCCTTATAACAACATTTTGTAAATGGAAATGAGTTTAACTCTAAAGCATTTAGTGAAGATATTCTGAGTGCTTAGTAATAATATATCATGAGGATAGAAGTGAAAACCAATTCCTAATGAGCCAGAATAGTTAAATGATCAATGAGAATTAGTTATATGATATTCTTTTAATCATTGGTACATAACTACTACTCAAAATGAGTGTACTTAGAGATTATCTGTGATGCTTATTAATAATACAGATTCCCTATACATAACTCCAGATATTGTAATTCACTGTCTGGGAAGACTATATAGGAACCTGCATTTTCACTAAAATTCCAGCCAATTCTAGACTGTTGATGCATCAAATTTTAAGAATCTTTATTTTCTTTAACAAAGCATTAAATTTAGGTTCCCTGGTTTCCAAGTATGAGATATGGAATATGACAAACCCTAAAATAGTATGGCTTGGACAGAGGATGTAAAAAGAAAATTAGCACATTAACAGCATTGATCCTTTCCCAGTTCATTCTTCCCAGTGACAGAACAATCCCTAGAAAGGAAGCCAAAGCATTACTCCTTCCCCAAATAAACCCTTTCCCAGTGACAGTACAGTAGGACCCTGAAGGGAAAGAGACAAGCACTGTACACTGACCCCAGACCCTCCATTCTTCCCCAAGTAAAAATATTTCCCAGTAAAAACAAATTTTCAAATTCTCACAAACCTATTTCCTGAGTGCCCAACTGACAACTGACCCTAGATCTCTCCCATTTCACCCAGTATGTCATACCCCAAATTCCTAAGTGCCCCAAACTAATAAGATCATTAATTAAGTCACCTCTCAGTATAGTTTATATAAGCCCAGAAGCCTCCTTTGTAAAAGGAGTAAAACATATTAGCTTTCTCAACTCATGGACCCCAAGCACAGAGCGCATTAGTATCCAAGTAAAGCCTAGTAAATTTTAGCTTTAATAAGGTGAAAACATTTTAAACAGCCTTAACATGTCAAGTATCTTATCATGCAAGTAGCAGTTTAGAAGGACATAGACTTTTTATTGCATATTTTAAAACATCTCTTGACCATTAATCCTACAAAAAGAAGGCAGGCACAGAATCCTTGCTGAACAAATGACTATGGAATTCTGAGCTGAAAGTTAATTTGTTGACTATTCTATTCTGGGTCATAGAATATCATTGACAACAATGTTCCCACATACAAATCCTGACTTTATAATTCATTATTAGTATCATAGTCATGGCCCTGCTTTATATGTCTCAATACAATTATCTTTTTTTAAAAATGGACAGAATGCCTTTATTTTATTTGTTTATTTTTATGTGGTGCTGAGGATCGAACCTAGTGCCTCATGCATGCTAGGCAAGTGCCCTGCAACTGAACTACAGCCCCAGCCCCTATAATGATCTTTTGATTGTGAGTCTTGTCTTGTCAGACTTAGCTGAACAATATTATTGTATTAGAACATAACTGTTGTTGTTTATAAATGTGATTCTCTCTCTTGTTAATTCCTTAAGAGGATTTTCATCTATTTGTCTCTTGCAATTTTTTTGCATCTCTGAAAAATATTTCCCACCATAGCTTAAAGTAATATGGCTCTAAGAATTCAAAGACTTAAACCTTAATGACAGTATACTCAGAACTTTAAAAAAATCATTTTCAATAAGTATCCACACTTTCCTAATACTTAATGGTTATCAATGTTAAAGTACTAAGCCATAATTAAAGATCATAAATCAAAGTACTTACAGAGGAGAAATAAAATTAGAGCAGGATCTCAATAGAATGAATTAATGTTTAAAAATAACATTTTCCTAGGGGGGATAGTAGGGGATAGGAAAGGTAGCAGAATACAACAATTACTAATTGGGCATTATGTAAAATTGTGGATGTGTAACCGACGTGTTTCTGCAATCTGCATTTGGGGTAAAATTGGGAGTTCATAACCCACTTCAATCTAATGTATGAAATATGATATGTCAAGAGCTTTGTAATGTTGTGAACAACCAATAAAAATTAAAAAAAAGAAAAAAAATAACATTTTCCTAAAATACAATGCATTCTATCTTCATTAGTATTTCCAATGAAAAATAAAATTTTCTTCTCCTTATTAGAATTGTTGAGATGTATTAAAGATAAACATTGTCAAAATACCAAGGAGCAGAGAGAAGAACTAGGCCTGTGTAATTCCAATATATACATGTCCATGCAACTTGGACTTTGTCTATGGCAACGTCCTCTGCTAAAAATTCTCTTCCTCTATGGTGATGGCAGATCATATTGGTTTCCTCCATTCAGTAATCACAAATAATCTAGATCCTGCAAGTTTTTTTGAACTTGAATGTTTCTCCACTTTGAATTACTTTTCTCCAACTATTTGAATAGATGGTTAAATTTCACTCATGATATTTCCATGCCCTTCAATGTGGTTGATTATTTCCAAATATGTTCACAGTAATTATTCCATTTCTGAATAGACAGTCAACTCCTCCTGTCCAGAGGTGGACTCTTTTTCTCCCTTTTCAGTCTGGCATGGCCTTATACTCTCCTAGACTAATAAGATTCTGCACGAGTGATATGTAAGAATGCCTAACTCAGACTTTAGGAAGATATGTAGCTCCTCCTCTGGCTCTTTTGGGATCAAGACTCCACATTTTGTTAAAAATGTGACACCTGCAAATTGTCAAGGAAAAAGAGCACACTTTCCTTGGTAACTTTAATGGATGAGAGAGTTGTTCTTTCCCAGAAATGCAATAAAATAGTGTTTCTAGTTTCACCAATGCTAACTGGATTGTATGCCCATCTCTGAGCCCATTGTTCTGGGCATGAAGGGCAGCTCCATCTATTGTCTTAATGTCATCAAGGTGCAGAGTATGTGTCTCAGTTTAAGACAATGTGAGACTATTAAAAGATATATTAGAAGGAGCGAAATTATGACCATATCCTCAAGATTGTTTTCTCAGCAGTTTAAATCATAAAGGCTGGTTAAGTTTACGCACATTTATCACCTAGAGATTTGCTATTTACTCTTTCTTCTGCCTCAGACTTTTGACTCAGAGCCAATACAATTTGTAAATCTGCCAACGTATAGATTTCTTGGAAATTTGAATTCAGGATTTGAATTATTTATAGTACTTTTCTTTAGGAGTTTTTTTTTTAACATGGTAGTTATAATCCTAGTTTTTAACTCTACTATCTAACCCAGTCTTGGACATAGGAGGATCATATTTATAGGTTTTGAGAATAAAAAATATTTTAAGGACTATTGATTCTCTTTTACAGAGGAATGAAATTCAGTCTATATAGAATAGTATTTAAAGCTACTGAAAGAGTCCTAAAATGTATGACATTTTATTGTAGGTTGTTCAATAAATCTAATTTGCCAGAAATAGATGTCTTCTCCATCAATGTCCACTTCACTTGAAGATAGCTCAATAATCATCAGAAGGTGAAAAAGAGAGAACATGCAGGATGGTTTGAGGAGACACGGAACAGGATTTATGCTATATTTGTTTTGCAGTTTTTCAAGGATAGTACTTTCTGGAGGTCCATTGGGAGATTGGGAGTCCAAATACTTTCCTCCTTTTTCTTCTCAGATTAAATGACAAGTCGGAACCCTGAGTCAGTACTCACTGGCCTAACTCACTCAAAGGAAGCATTTCACTAGCACAAGCCACCACCGGGAACCAGGAGTCAGTGGACAAAAACTCAAAAACATTATATATTTCTCTCCTCCTTTTTTCTTATCATGAATTTTTATTCTTTTTTTCTACTTTTAAAGATATTTGAAACTTTCAATTTTGTAATAATTTTATACTTGCAGAGAGTTTCAAGCACATTACTGCAATGTTCTCACATGTCCTCATCCAGCGTCACACAACCATCCCCTTGTATTACTCTGTCCATTAGTCAAAACAAGGAACCTAGCTCTGGTATTTTGCTACTAATAAGATCACAGAATTTGTTTGCTTCCACTAGGTTTTTTACTATCCTCTTGCTTCCAGGATTCAATCTAGCACACCACATGTATTCATTTTCTTGAATGTTTCCTCCTTACACTGAAGGAAACATTGGTGAATTTTGAGTTTAATTAATTCACCAATGTTTCCTTCACTGTAACAAACATAGCATTCTAATGAAAGATGTTCACACCAGAGGAACTAGCTGTGGAGTGCATGGGAACTCTGAAGTCTTCACGTCTCTTCTGTAGCCCTAAAACTGTTTTGAAACTGTCACTTTCATGAGTGAATAAACAGTTACAGTGGAGCACAGAGGGTCAAAGCTGGACTGCAAGAGTTCAGAAGAAAGATGTTGAGGAAAATGTGAAAATAAAGTAAAGGATGCTGAAATTGAAAGACAATAGAGAGTCAACTAAAGGAAGAGATAAAGCAGAGGGAGATGTAGAGAAAAGAAAATGAGGAGACATTCAAGAAAATGAATACATGTGGGATGATTCTTAGATCAAAGCTAAGAATCTTTTTTATTTCACAAATCATTGTCTTGTTACTGTCTTAGGGTTAGTCACTGTGTCTCCTGGTCCCCTCTTGGTTGTAACACTTTCTTGGACTTTCCCTGTTTGGGATGATCTTGGCAGTTTTGAAGAGTACCAGACAGTTATTTTGTGCAATATCCTTTATTTTGGTATTTCATGCTTTATCTCATGATTATAATGGAGATAAAGATATTAGGAATAAAGTGCCATTTTAACTACATCCTATCAAATGCACACACTATAGCATGACTTTCAATTATTTTTAGTTTTTTAAAAATTTGTTCTTATTTGTTATATATGACAGTAGAGTGCATTTTGACATCTGGTTGTATATGATGTAGAATTACAATGGTCTTCAATCATATATGCATGTAGCAAAGTAATGTCGGATTTATTCTATTATCTCTCCTATTCCCATTCCCCTCCCTTCCCTTAATATTCCCCTTTGTCTAATTCAAAGTACTTCTATTCTTCCCTACTCTTCCCCTTATTGTGAGTTAGCATCCACATATTGAGAGAGCATTTGGCCTTCTATTTTGGAGGGTTGGCTTATTTCACTTAGCATGATAGTCTCCAGTTCCATTCATTTACTAGCAAAAGCCATAATTTCATTTCTCTTTAGGGTTGAGTAGTATTCCATTGTGTGTGTGTGTGTATATATATATATATATATATATATATATCACATTTTCTTTATCCATTTATCTGTTGAAGGGCACCTAGGCTGGTTCCATTGCTTAGCTATTGTGAATTGATCTCAATCACATGACTGGGATAGAAGTTTTCAGGTTTATTCATTGTAAAGTTATTTTCCTACTTCCTTTTATGTATTCAATGGAAAGATGTCTCTAAGAGTATTTGTACATAAGGAATGGGATGTATTTACATGGATAATTTGTACTCATCCTACACAGGGGATGTGTCTACTGTCCTCTATTTGTTAAATTATTTAATATTTATATCAATGTTGGTAATGGATTTTTTAAATACCTTGAGTACTAAACTGATACTACATGATTTGTTGCTAGAGTTCTTAGGTCCTTTTGACATATGCCATTTAATTTGCAGATTTTTTCTTCCACTTTTTTAACTTCCTGGAACTATAGTACTTTAGGACCATTTTATATATTTTCTGCCTCAATCCTTGAATGACACATTTCTCTAAGGATCTCTAATTTTTAATTTTTCTTTCTTTTCTTCTCCCCTGCCTTTCTTTCCCTCATTTCCTTCTTTCCTTCCTAGAGGGGTATTTGAAGTCAAGTTCACACTGTTATCAATCATTTTTGAAAATATCTCTTGGATTTGTTCCTTACTTGGCATATCAATGCCCATAGTTCACTATACACTATATGCTAACTTTGATAGTTTCTTGCTGAAAGCTACTAGAATATTTGGGACATTTTTAAACATTCCCCTGAGTATTTTATACATGAAACAACACACATTACATTTATGAACAGTCCTAAACTTTTCTACATGCATTCAAGAGTATGCATTACCTGGTCCTGCTATGCATACTGAATATTACTTCCTAACTTTCTAAACATTCTGCTTGCTTTCTGATTTGCCTTTTTTGTAGCAACTCACAAGTGAAACACCCATTCCTATTTCTGTGCTTTTGTTTGGGCATTTTCTCTGTGTAGGATTTTCTTACTCTCAGATGTAACTCTAGGTTCATCTTTATGTATTAATTGCCAGATTTTATTAGAGTAACTTCACATAACATAAATATCAGCAGATTGTAAATTGAAATCAAAACACCTCAATACATGTACCCAAACATAAGTGAGTGAATATATACTCCTTAATGGAGAGTCTCCACCCTGTTATTCCAGTTGTTTTCTCTCCCCACTAGGATTCTCCCTAACTATGAACACAGTCAGCACCATGGGCATCTTCCTGAGAGTGTTTCAGCCTATGATCAGGACTGCTGCCAAGCAATGCCCTGTGCAATCAAGGGTCAGGCTCCTTTCTCCAGAATGGACTGTGAGAATGATACCACAGCTGGGCTGCGTGTTTTTGGTGGTGTTATCATTTATATATTGCCTGAGATGAAAAGTTTGATAGAGTGAAATGAAGAATAATGTAAGGTTTCCATATTAGTCAAATCCAATTGGTAGGGAATTTAATTAAGATCATGTAATGATGGCTAAGTTATGATGGAACTTACGACAGAGGTGCAAGCAGGGTGCACGGGAGCGACAATAGTGCAGGAGTGAGGACCAGCAGGCTCTTTCCACCCTGAGGGTAAGACAGACAAGGGGATGGAGAGAGCCACATTGGGCTGAGAGCCTCGAGTGGAGCAGTGGCTTTGGTAGTTATAGTTAGCACGAGGAAGGCTCTCAGGAAAGGAACCAGTGGGGCAAAAAGTGATGATTCCAGAATGGAGAACCAAGAGATAGGTGATTACTGAAGACCTCACACCTCTCTTCTCTGATTGTTTTAGGGGTCTTCATCCACTGGCCCCCATGGAAGTGACAGGACATGGTTGATCTGATGATACAACCCATGCAGGCAAGCCCCAGAGACACAAAACAGGATGGAGAAGGGTAGAGAATGAGTCTAGGATAGATAATGGAAATATTAGGCCCTTTTAAGTTTGGCTCCTAATTCATGTCTGCCATACGTTGATGAATTAGATACTTCTCTCTTAATTTTAGTGTCAAATGTCACAATTAGAAGCATAAGGGTGTCATTAAATGCTGAATTTCATTTTGATACACTTTGAAGTTGAGATAAAATGAAAATATCATTTCATGAAAACAGTAAGGCCTTCTACTTGCATTATACTTTATGGTTCTAAGTGCTTTTGTGTATGTGGTCTCATTTACAAGATACTAAAAAACCAATAAATCGTAGCCATCAGTCCCATGCTATATTCTGGATGCTCTTCTGAAGAAATTAATTCCAATTACTTTAGTAAGATGGTGTGTCTTATAGATAAGAAAATGAGACACAGTGAGGTTATCTAAGTTGCCAAAGAGTAGAACTTGGATTTAAAGACAGAATCTACCCTCAAAACCAACCCATGTGATGCTTTTGACATGTGCAATTAAAATGGAAAGCTTAAGTGGATCAATAGCTATTTTTCATAAGAAAAAAAACAAAGGATTTGGGAAGAGAATACTAAATTCTTTGAATTCTTTAGGGTAAAGAATTTAGCAAAAAGAAAATGGTCTATAAGTTCAGACCATTATTGCTATGGTAGCCATGATGTAGTCACATTTCAAGTTCCTGTTAGAGCTGATGCATATATGAGTTTATATGTGTATCAAATAAAGATGTGACACACAAAAGCATAAATACACATATTTGGGTTTCTATTTAACATACACACAAAACAATAATAAAATTCACTGCACTTAGATAAATGCTATCAGGTGTCAACAGCAGATCTCCTCTTGGAACAGCTCCAGATTCCCTGTGCTGAGCAGTGGCCCTCACGTCACTTATATGATAAGGAGCCTATACCTCTTCTTGCTTTCCTCAGAGAGTCAGATGTAGCACTGCCACACAGCTGTCCAGAGCTACAGCATCTATGAGGTTCTCCTGCAGTGTGCATTGTGTTTCAATATTCCATGTCAGCAACATACTTTCAACCATTTTTGTCAGGGCTCCTGTTGCTCTGATGTTCCTTTTCTTCAGCCTGACTAGGACAGCTTGGATTTGTATTTGGTACATAATAATATTCTTTGTTATTTCTAGCCCTTAAGATTCACATTCCTTAAGATGCACATGAATCTTGGGCCATTATAACCTCGGTGTATTTTTTTTATTCCCTTAATTTAACACAACCCAACTTAATTTTTTAAATGCAGTCCATTTTGATTTCTTTCCTTGATTTATATACATCAAAATATTCATATAATATTGCCTTATATTGAAAATAGTTATTTATTCTATACAATGAAATCCCAATCCTTATGTCAAGCAGTAGACATTATTCAACTATACTATCTTCTCTTACCAATCTTAATGTGGTTTTCTGTGCTTTCTCTATATTGGCTTTTCCATAGCAACCCAAATAACATCTTCTTCCATGTGATGAACAACTATTCACCTTCTTTGACTAATTTCCCCTTGATATTTTGAACAATTGTAAGCATTATTGTCTAGAGATCATTTCCATTAAATTGTGGTTTTTAATATTGAAATATCTCTTTATAACACCACAATTAATATTTAGCAATCACTTCAGTGTATCAACTTATATTAACTAACTTATGCATCCATGTAATCTTCTTCTCCTCCTTAGCTCCCCTGGACAGGGAGACCCATGGGACCAGGATCACATTCCTTTGGATCATCATGTCAGGGTGGCACTGAGCACAGGATCGGGATCAGCACTTAGGAGACACTATAAGAAGTCTCTGAGAGACTGAATGAATTTTGCTCATCAACTAATTCTGTTATGTATAGAAGGCAAAATTTTTTGGATTTTTTGGAATGCCTAGAGCATTTTAATTTATTTAATTAATCTTCACCCAATTCCTTTTCTCCCTTTCTTCCTTTCCCCCAAATCTTCAGGGCTTCCTTGGACTCCAATTTTGGGTACTGAATAATTTTATTCCCTGTTTTAGACACAATTCCCCTATGTGGGCTGGCTTCTGTGACAGCTTCTTTAATTGGTGGCCAGATACTCTTTAAATTTTGTACAGGGGATTGAACTCAGGAGCACTTGACCACAGAGCCACATCCCTACACTGTATTTATTCTCATCTGTGTTCTGCCATGTGTACACTTTCTCTGTGAGTTTCTCTGGTTTGCTTTATGATTCTGGACTTAGATGTATATATTATTCAAATCTCTCAGCAATTTGTGTTTTTCCCTGTCACTCATTTTCTGATATTTGTAAAATGAATTCTGCTCAGATTTGCCTTTTTAGCATACTTGCTTCTTTCCTCCCTCCTTCCTTCCTTCTGTCTTTTCTCCTCACCTCTATTCCTTGGTCCTTTTCTTTTTTTGTTTTCTTTCTTTGTTTATTCTTTTTCTTGTCTTTAATTTGGAGACTTTGTGCATCACCATCCCCCCTGTACCTACCCAGCTTCATTTCTTGCTTAATAAACTGGGCAACTCTTTCATAATTACAACTTGGAAATATTTCCTGTTAATTGGAATGTGTATAAACTCATGCCCACAAAATCTAAATTGCCTTTTCTCCCTAAGGACCACCTTTCCTCTAACAAATGCAGGTAAGAGTGTCCTATTATCTTCTGTGCATTGAAGACTTAGGAAAATTTTGCAAGATTTATTTTTTATTCCCTGTTCTAGACATGATTCCCCTATGTAGGCTGGCTTCTGTGATTGCTTCTATATTTGGTGGCCAGATTTGATCTCTATCTCCCTTTCCATTTGACTTTATTTTAGAGCCTTCTTTTACTTTTCACTCCCAAATCTTAGATTAACTGTGTTTGTTCTTTGGTACCCAATTCCTTCTCTCCAAATGCTAGCCACATCAGAGTCCTGGATTGGAGCCCCAAGTCTCCTGCTTGAAAAAGTTAAGTGTTCACACCAATGACACAGCAGTATGTCATATCTGATATTGTATGTAAAAAGTCAACAAGTTCATATAGATGAAACCTATGAAAGTTGAGGGGAAATGGTAAAACTAAAGATAAATTCTGCATGATGCTAATGAAATGCTACAATCTTTGAGTGTTAGAGTTAGGTTTAGGAAAATTTTTCTGTGATTAACTAGATAACAGTTTTGAAAAGGTATGAAATCATTCCCTCAGGTGAAGATATATCTGTATCATCTCTGTAGAATATATATCAGTTTCTACAATAATACATATTCCACAAAAATTGTATAGATTTGAAACCCTGACCCAAGAGGAAATTGACAATTTACTAGAATCAGCCAACTTGCCTCAAGCATGTGTACAATGGAGGCCATGCATCATATACACAAATATCTAAATATTGAAATAAAACTAGCAATCTATTCTCCACAATTACATGGAAGGGCTGACACAGATTTATTGTTTTATTTCTTGTGCTAACATACAGGAATATGTGGTCCTCCCCCTGACTCTACCCTGGCCTGCCTGTCTTTTCTCTGAATATTGTTCTCTGATACATTGTAGAAGACCTTATTTATACCCTGTGTGGACACAAAACTCATGGGTCCATGTTCTCTCCTATCCTGTGTCATAGATGCTTGCACCCAGATGTGAATACATCTGTGATTCTCCTTCAGAGAACAGACCTTGGGAACAGGACTGTACATGTCCCGTTGCAGATTTGGGGTGTCTGGGAAGTTCCTATATGGTCTAGAAAAGGTCAGGTAAATGTCATCACATTGATTCACAAATACCGTACCCTGCTTTAAGGGAAATTGCCAGGAGAGGATTCAAGTTAGAGCCAAGATGCCCCAAATTCACAGATCAAGGCAGGAACTAAGACTCTTCCTCAGCCTAGGTCTGGTCCATTGTTAGAGTTTATTAAGAATTACATAGTCCAAAAAAAAAAAAGAATTTCTATTTTGCATGTAAACCAAGTCAGTGCTTCAGAGTACGTATAATGATTTCTTTCCATTTTATTTTTTTACTTTTTTAGATTCAGATTATCATTGTCACCTCCTTTTTTAACTGAGAAAGGAAAAATAACATTGAATTTAGTTTTTTAATGTGTTCTTTCTTCCATTTTTAAAAACTGTTTTTAAAAAACAGCTTTATTGAGCTATAATTGATACACAAATCTGCACACACATAATGTACACAATTTTATGAGTTTGTACATAAACATAAATCCATAGAAACATCACAATCAAAGTTATAAGCATTTTTATCACATCCATAAATATTTTTGTGCCTCATTTCTAATTTTTTTTCCTGTGTGATTAGATTACTTAACATGAAATCTAATCTCTTAACAAGAATTTTAAGAGCATAACATAGTATCATTAAGTATAGTGTTTTACTCAGCTGGGACTAAAAGATCTGACCAGACAATTTTAGGGGAGGAAAAGTTTGAGAGCCCATAGTTTCAGAGGTCTTAGTCCATAGAAGACTGGTTCCACTCCTCAGGGCTCGAGGTGAGGCAGAATATCATGGAGGAAAAGTGGCAGAGGAAATTGTCTCACATGATAATCAGAAAACACAAAGAGAATTCTCCACTTGCCATATACAAATATATAGCCCAAATACACACCCCTGATTCTCACCTCTTCCAGCCACACCCTATGAGGGATTAATCACTGATTGGGTTAGGATCCTCACAATCCAATCATTTGTCTTCTGAACCTTCTTCCATTGTCTCACATGTGAGCTTTTGGGTGACACCTCACATCCAAACCATAACATATAGGTACTAGATTGTACAGCAGATTCTTAAAACTTATTCATCTTTTATAACTGAAACTTTCACCTGTTAAATCGAAATTCCTCATTTCTTCCTCTACCCATGAATGTTTTCTTGGATATAATATTAAAAGCACAGGCAGTCATGTATAACTAATTAGAAAAAATTTACAAAAAGCATAGGCAAATAAAAGCAAAGAAAGACTAGTGGGACTATGTCAAATTAAAAAGGTTATAAACAGCAAAGGAAATAATTATCAGCATGAAAAGCTAATCTATAGAATGAGAGAAAGTATTTGCAAACCATAAATATGATAAGGGGTCAATATCTAAAATATACAAGGAATTCCTACAACTCAAAAGCATAAAAACAAACTGGACAACATAGAGAATGGGAAAACTTCCAGAAACATAAGATGTCAAGACTGAAAAATGAAGAAACAGAAATATGAAGAGAACAATTAGGAGTCAGAATAAGTAATCAAAACTTCCCAAGAAGACCAAGTGGTTTCATTAAAGAACTCTCAAAGAATCAGCACAAATCTTCCTTGAATGCTTTTATAAAATTTAAAATGAAGAAGTACTCCCAAATTTATTTTATGAGACCACCAACCAAAAACAGAACAAGAAAAGGAAACTATAAGATAATAACCTTGATGGATCTGGAGGGGAAAGTCTTCAACAGAATGCCAGCAAAGTGAATCCAACAGCATATGAAAAGGATTAGATGTCCTAACCAAGTGAGATTTACCTCTATGATGCAAGGATAGTCCAATATACAAATCAAATGATGTGCAAAACCACATTAACAGAATTAGATGTCCTAACCAAGTGAGATTTACCTCTATGATGCAAGGATAGTCCAATATACAAATCAAATGATGTGCAAAACCACATTAACAGAATGAAGATTAAAATCATATGGTTTTATCAAGATAAGAAGAAAGAGCATTTGACAAAATTCAACCCTTTTATAATAAAGATCTCCCCCAAAAAAGGTATAGGAGGATTTACCTAAACATTAAAAGGGCCATATATGATAAGCCCATAGCAAAGTTGATCTTTAATGGTATAAAAGTGAAATCTTGTCCTCTAAGATCAGTAGCAAGGCAAGATACCCACTCTCTACACTTCTGCTACAAATATAGAAACATTTCCTAGAATTTTTCATTAATTTTATTTTACATTTCTAATAGAACTTCTAAATAAGTCAAAATTCATTGTTGAAAGCAATAACAATTTGACTCCAATTTTCATATAAATTTAATCTAGTAAAAATATATTTTGTAGATTGCAAAAACTTAACAAGTTTTGAAGGACAGAGTGAGAAGTGGGTAGGGGTTAAGTAAGGCTAAAGAATCTGAGTCATTTGAGAAAAACACTTGTGCCCCATTCTTTCAAATATTTATGCTAGATTTAGTCCCAAATAGAGTAGTGTGATTGACTGACCTAAGTTTCCAAGCCCACACTCTTCACTGCCAGAGGGGCAGGAAAACACAAATGTTAGACTTTTAACTTGTGTATTATGAGCTGGAGCTTGCTTTATATATATATATATATATATATATATATATATATATATATATATATATATATATTGCTTTTATGTATATATTGCTTTTATATTTATATATAAATATATATATAAATATATATATATATATATATATATATATATATATATATATTCACATGCTGGCAAATTAACTCAATAATGACCATCATTGTGTTTGGCTACCTGAAGAGAAAAAATAAAATTAGAGAGTATTTCTACACTAGGGCAGGCATACATAGGATTACCAGAGTGTCTCAAAAGTAGAAACAGTCTTCTTAGAGTGTAGTACAACAAAGAATCCAAGGGAAGTTGACCTTAGAGTGGATTCACAGACATGATGGACATTCCCTTTCCACAGTATGTTTAAAGGTTAACTGCATTGTCTCACATGTGAGCTTTCCGGGGACACCTCACACCCAAACCATAACATACAGGTACTAGTTTATACAGTAGATTCTTAAAACCTGCAAAATCCACATATGCTCAGGACTGGCCTAAGAACTGGCTTCTGGGGGATCACTTGTGAATATTTGGAATATCATGGCTAATAAGAATGTCTTTGTGTACCAGATCTTGGGCCATGACAGATAAGTCATGCTAACTATGTGATTTATTGTAATTGTCCATTTTTGTACATATGCCTGGAGTTTGAGTCATTCTCTATCAGTTTGACTCCTTAGGGAGGCAAGTTTGAGCAGCTGAGGTGAGTCACACAGGTATTGCGTACATAGGATACCAGCCCTTAAATAAAGTCTGCAGATTCAGGGCTAGGATGAGCTTCCTTTGTTATCACAGACTGTCAGTGGAAAGCTCAGTACTAACTTGTGTCTTCCCTGACAACACAACTGGGCCCTCATGGCTGGTTTCTTCTGCATTCCTCCCTAAATACCTATTTCCTTTGTTGACTTTGATTAATATACTCTTGCTATAATAAACTGTCATCATGTGTACAATAGCTTTCAGAGTCCTATAAACCTTTCCTGTGAATCATCAAAACAGAGGGTGGTCTTGGGGACCCTCACATTGGAAAACAAGACTTAATGAGATTTTTGTAAAATCCTGAGTTAAAGAGCTAAGCTGTTTTTTCTAATTATCAATTTTTCTCTCAAGGATTGCTTTTTTAATATGTTATATGCTATTACGTTCTATTTTCATATAGTGTCTGCTGGCTATAAGACAAATAATAGAATGTAGAACTAGTACTTGACCAAATGCTTCCAGAACATTGTGTAATAATATGAGAACCAAGATAAACAAGAGAGCAAAGTGACTTGGAAGTTGACATTGTTCATAAAACACAAAGTGACAATGCAATAGTTCACACAGTTTCTCAGAAAGCAGTTTATTGAACACTATGTTTGCATAAATTGTTTTATGTTAATCCTCACTTTTGCTACCTCTGGATGTGTCCCTTATCTCTTTATGGGATTGAGTTGGCAAGATGTGAGTTAAAGTGACAAAACAAACATGATAAATTTCTGCTGCCCGGTGAAATTAGTTCAGTGTAGAGTTCTTTTGCTGTTTAGAATCTTAAGGTTACCCTCAAGCAGCCCTTTCCATCTATCAGATTGCATGCTGCCATCTGTGGAAGTGCCACTGTACTAAGATTTATGTGTTACTATTTAAGGACTTTAAGTTTGGCAACTCCATGCTGTTCATTTGGCCAAACAATAATATGCTAATTAACGTCCTTGACCTAAATAATGCAGTACTTGAAGATATTCAGCCAACCGAATTGCTCAACTGGCTGAGCATTCCTGACTTTACAGTTTTGTATATAAGGAGCTGTACATCATAAAACAAACAGTTATTGGAATGTTCCACTTCATCATCTGAAAGGGAATTCATTATGTTCACTTTAGGAGAAGAATTTATATTTTATTTGGTTTGTTATGATTATACCAATATTTCACAATTAATGCGCATCGTCAGGGAGAAAACCTTTACTTTTCTTCCCAGAATCATTTGTATTTTGTAGTTAACTGAAACACTAATACAGAAATATAGGTATTCACATTTATTACAGCTTGCACTTAGGATTTGAAATTCAAGATCTATATGTGGGCTTCAGAGTACATGAATGCTTGGAAAGTATATTTCAAAGAATTATGAGTTTATGGTATCTTACTGGAAAAATTTCTCTTCTAAGATTGCCAAAATGGATTATAACCTACCCCTACAATAAAATTTAAGATATAGTTGTTGAATATTCAAAATAACAGTCTTTTTAAAAATAAGTTTCTGCTGGGTGGTTGTACACATCTGTAATCTTAGTGACCTGGGAGGCTGAGGCAGGAGGATTGTGAATTCAAAGCCAGCCTTAGCAACTAAGTGAGACCCTGTCTCAAAATTAAAAAAAAAAAAAATGGGCTGGGATGTGGCTCAATGGTTAGCACCCCTGGGTTCAATCCATGGTAACAAAATAAGTGAATGAATGAATTAATTATTAATTAATTAATTAAATATTTCTGTGAATTGTGTTTTTGGTTTTTGACTCATATGTAATTCTAGAAATTTACTGCTGCCACACCTCTATCACCACTAATCTGCCAATTTGCCACCTCAAGAGAACACAAATAAATGAGACTCTCTAATAGCCAAAAGTAAACTAGAATAATAAAGTCATTAAAAGAAGTTACAGCATGAAGGCCTTTAAGGGTTAAAATGTGTAGCATGGCTCAGATTAATACTAAAATTGTTCAGATTCCCAGGTTAAAATCTGTTGGTATGTTGATGATAGGAGAACAAGTAAAGAATGTGGAAATAGGAAAACGTTTAGTAAGCATAAGAAAAATTAAGAGAAGAGAGAGAACATGAAAATGATAAATGGAAGAGAATGTAAAAAATTAGGACGTTTTAAAAACATGTAAATTTTATATATATATATATATATATATATATATATATATATATATATATATATTTGATATTTCAAAAACGTGAATATGTGTGTGTGTGTGTGTGTGTGTGTGTGTATGAGATAAAAAGAAGTAACAAACAAAGCAAGGTGTATCATCCTGTGAGTTGGTGTTTCCCAAACTTTATAGGCCACAGAACTTCCTTGGGCTCTTGTGAAAATGTGAATTCTGTCTCAGCAGTTCTGGGATAAAACCTTCTATCTGTTGGTAATTTCTGAGAAGACTACCACACTATCCAGGGTTGCTATAAATTGGGGGCCATGCCTCCAGTGTTGCACCAGACCCCAGTGGCTCACTAACTGCTTCTTTCTGGGTTCTTGTTTCACAAATCCGAAGAATGAAATTTATAGAACAGAGGAAGGTAGGAGTGAAAGGAGTAGGACTTATTCACATGTGAAGAATAGGAACAACTCTTTCAGGAGCAAGAGGAGACTCTGACAGAAGTTGCCACTTGAGTGTGCTGGTCTAGGGATGTATATAGCCCTTGGATCAATGCTGTTGGTCCAAGTTTATGCTATTCAGGGTCAGTACTAATGGTATTGGTTAACCCTTGAGTCTAAATTTCCATTCAGGTCTGCCCCACTTCCATTTCTTGCCATTGGTTGGGAAACAGGTCCAGGTGCTCAGATCCTAGATGCTGGGGATTCTGGGCTGTGGATCTGTGTGGAGCAGGCATCCACACCAGGCCTGGGCCGGGCCCCCTTGGAGTGAAAGTTCAGTGCACCCTGGCTTGCCTCAGCTCTGGCTTTCCATACTTCAGCATGGTGGGCTCCCTGTGCTCCTGTGCTCCAGCCCACCTGAGCTGCAACTCTCAGCTCCAACACAAGGGATTCAACAGAGAAAGTAAATTATATATGTGCATGCCATGAAGAGGAGCACAAATAAGCAAGTTTCGTAGAAAAATGTGCTTTGGCTCATCCATGCTCACAAAGCATTGCATGAAGGATACCTATTGTCTTTGCTGGTTCAGCATCTGTAAAGATGATTAGTGAGATTCAATTAGGGCACATGAGAAATGTTACTTAAGTATCTTCCAATAAAATGATCAGGTAAATGTACTTATTGTTGGCCTAAAACTTACTAAAAAATCAAGGCTAATTTTTTTTAAGCAATTTACTGAGCCTTGTAAATAGGTTTAAAGTTCTGCACCATCTTCCCAGTACTATGACTTTTTTTGCAGCAATTTTTATTAGTTTTTATTTATGCATAGCTTTCTTATTCAGATATATCTGAGACATATGTATATATCTTATTATTTTTATAAATATTGCACAGTGCGTGTTCCCTTCTGGACTTACTTTTTTAATGTGCAACATTATGTATATTCTTTATATTATAAAACAGCACTTTTCTTTTTTTGCAAAAAAGGCACAATATAATTGTTTATTTAACTAGTCTGCTATGGATAGATTTTTTAGTTTTTTTCTCTATTATTAGTAACAACATCATACCTACAACATTTTGTAGATGTGTTAGTGTCTGCTTGGAAAACTCTCCACAAATGGTGTTATTGAATCTAAAGAGAAATTCATTTGTGGTTTTGATACATATTGCCTACTAGCATTCTGTAGAAATAATTAGCCGTAAAACTGATATTTTCCCATAAACTTATCAGCACAGGACATTATATTCAAATTTCTTTTAAACAGTTGAAAATGATTTCTGAGTAGTTTAGTATTTTCCTGATGCTAATTAGAGAAGTTTAAACTTTCTTCATTAGACTTTTTACAAAAATGCACTTAATATTCTGTACATAGATCTAAGAGAAGTTCACTGTTACTTAATTGAGTTAAAGAGTATAGAGTAATTTATGAATGACTAACATGCATTTGAAGCCTCATATGGGCCAAGTGCTGACCCAGTTCTAGTGATAGAGTAGATAAAACAGAAAAATAGGACTGAAGCTCTAGCTCAGTGGCAGAGCACTGGCCTAGCATTTGTGAGGCCCTGGGTTTGATCCCTAGAACCACATAAAAATAAACAAAATAAAAAGGAATTCTGTTTATCTACAACTATAAAAATTTTAAAAACAAAAACAAAACAAAACAAAAAACCAGAAAAATAAAAAACTCAGCATCCAAAGGAGATTATATTTTAGTGGTAAAATATAATCCAGGGGAACAATCACATAGGTAAATAGTATAACATATTAAAAGTGTCAAGTGCTCTGGACAACAGTAATGTAGGCAATGGTGATACAGGTGTGTGGAATGTTATCTCTCTATCCATGTAACAGTTATCCATTTACCTGTATGTTATGATTTGATTCTGGAATATTCTACAAGGCTTGTGTTGAAGGCTTGGTCCTTAATGCAGCAATGTTTGGAGACAGGGTTCTTGGGAAGTAATTGAATCCTGAGGGCTCTGACCTCATCAATGGATTAAGTCACAGGTGGATTAACAATTTGATGGCCTGACTGGTCGGTGGTGGAAATTGTAGGAGATGGGGTTTACTTGAAGGAGGCAGGTCACCGGTTATGTGCTCAGGAAAGGTGTAGCCTGTCCCTGGTGCCTTGCTCTCTCCCTCTCTCTCTTTCCTGGTGGCCATGAGCTGAGAAATTTTCCTCTGCCATACCCTTCTGCTATGAGTCCTGACTCACTTCAGGCCCAGAAACAATGGAGAAAGTCCATGATGAACTGAAACCTCTGAAACCATGAGCCAAAATTAAATTTTCATATCCTTAAAGTTGTTTTCCTCAGGTTTTGGATCACAGTGATAAAAACTGACTAGCACACCTCTATCCATCTATCCTCTATTCACCCGCTTGATATTAAGTGTACATTTCAGAAAACCTGGCCTATTTTCCATTTATGCAACTTTCTTTTGTGCCCTTCAGTATCTATTTCTCAGCACTTATGTACCTGCTCCCCCTTGTTTCTCTTTTTCCATATTTTTTATTTATAGTCGTACATAATGATGGAATATATTATTACATATTCATACATGCATACAATATGACAGTATAATTTAGCCAGTATCATTCTCCAGCATTTCCCTGTTTGACCCCACGTCCCGCCTTCCTTTACTGATCTCCCTTTGGTTTTCATGAGATCTCTTTCTCTGAAACATACCTTCCTTTGCTTTTTTCTTCTCTAGCTTTAGCTTACACAGATGAGAGAAAACATAGGAACCTTGACTTCCTGCATTTGGCTTATTTCACTTAACATAATGGTTGATAGTTCCATCCATTTTTTCCTGCAAATACCAGAATTTCATTTTTCTTTATGGCTTAATAAAACTTCATTGTGTGTGTGTGTGTGTGTGTGTGTGTGTGTGTGTGTATATATATATATATATATATATATATATATATATATATATACCACATTTTCTTTATTCATTCATTTATGGTTCCATGGTTTGACTATTGTGAATTGTCCTTGGTCTAGCAAACAAGCCTAGCAAATTTTCTGTTCATACTCTTATTTTTCTGTTTTATGCCATTGTAACTGGAATTTTTCTTCTACAGTATGTTCAAAATACTTATACAGTGTATGTGTGTATACAAGATGCATATAATTTTTAATTATTAATTTCATACTTATGAAACAAACTTCATGTTAAATAGTTTTATCTCGAGAATGTTTAGCAAGCTTACTGATTATAAGTTCATATATATATATATATACATATTTTTATACATAATGTATGTGTGTGTACATATACATAACAGAAAGTGAGAGCAAGACAGAAAAACAGGACAGAGGGAGAAACAATGTATTTTCCTTAAAATACATTGAAGATATTCACAAATGATGTTGTGTACCATATTCCTAGATAGGAAAAAATGTCCAACTATTCAAATCAGTCTGTAAGGAACTTTCAAGTAAACTCCAGCATGTTATGAGTACTTGATAAGTGGGTTCTACAATTCAGGATGAAGAGTAGAGAGATCAAGTTATTCATGAGTAAAAACTAGGTTACTTATTTGCTATACCAGTACCAAGGTGTATCTTGGAGCATGGTAATTGAGTGTGACATTTCGTACATAGATATATAAAGACACTATCCAGGTGATGTATTACTCAGAACTCAGAAACAGATCTCTACATCTATGAAATGTTGATCAAAAGCAGATCAGTAGTATTAGGACAGGACAGTAAATGGGTTGCTGAGGTGGTTGTCTGGCTACAGAAGAGGAAATAGAAAGCTTCCCTGTATCCAACTATATAATCAGAATCAATTCCAGGTAGGTAACTCAAGTACAGACAAAAGCCATAAAACTTTCAGAAGAAAATATGAATCTCCTTATGACTTTTGATTAAGTAAACATTTGTTAGATAGTATTCAAGTAAATAGAATAGATTAAAAATTCTACCAAATAGAATCCGTAAATAGAACAAATAGAATCCATAAATAGAACAAATTGAACACTTTAATTACACTCAAATCATTATAAAGAAAAATATAAGTATAGGTTACACATTTAGTGAGGACATTAGCAATACACATGAGTAGTAAAAGGTAAAGAATTCAAAATAAATGAGAAACAATAACTTATGAATACAAGTTGATAGATTGATGTACCAAAGCAAGAAATGGAATTTAAAAATGGAAACAAGAAACTCAACTTCATAGTGATCACCAACTAAAAATTACATTAACAAGAGCCATATTATAAACCTTACAAGTACATTCAAGTTTAAAAGTCTGAAAATATCACGTGTGAATATATAGCTCAATGGCACAACTACTTTGGAGCACAAGTTGTTATTTTTGTATTACATTAAACATGCATATACATATGATTTAAGATTTTTAATATTGTAGCTTATATTTCTTTGACAATGACATTAAAATTATCTTGAAAACCTTTAGAATACACTGATTCCGGGACTTCACAAAGTAATATACATATGATTTAAGATTTTTAATATTGTAGCTTATATTTCTTTGACAATGACATTAAAATTATCTTGAAAACCTTTAGAATACACTGATTCCGGGACTTCACAAAGTAAATCCATATTGATACATATGTACTAAAGGCATATGTATCAACATAAATTAATTTTAAAAATGAAGTGTTAAATTATATCCTAGTTTAAAATCCTCAGAAAATAGAATACATTTCTGAGATCTGTGCTTAGATTTATTTGACAGTGTGCTTGGAAACAATATCTGTGAGCAACAAGAGAAGGAGATTTGGAAAGAAAGAAGTTGACCATGGTGGATTTGTACCAGGGGCCTCAGCCAATCCACTGTGGATATTTGACAGTCAGATAGCCTTGGTCAAACCCTGACCCTGTCACTCATTATGTTCATTATATAATCAAGTTGCTTCCAGAATCCCACCTGACCTCCTTTGTTTAAGAATCTCTTTATCCCTTTTTCTAGCATAACCAAGTTCTGTAAATTCTATAATAGCATATTTTACCATCAGCCCTGACCTACAGGGTGAATGGAAAGTCCTCTAGGTTTTATGATGAGTTTTCTTGTGTTAGAATTCCCAAATCCCTGAGGTTTCTTTTTTTTTCTTTATTTTTTTTTAAATCTCTTTCTCTACTGTTGGCCATGGAAGGTCTGGATGCCTGCTCTTAACTTTAATCAATGTTTAAACTTTTTGTACCCATCTGGAAACATAGTAATGCTCTGTTCTGTGATGTTTTTTTCTAGAGCATTTAATCCCATATAATGGGAGAGTACTTCCATTTCAATGAACTCCAGCCCTTTGTCCCATCTCTCTTATTCCAGCACCTAAAGGATCCCTTCCTACTCTCCCAACTCATACTGGGACATGTCAACCAGGTTTTATAAGCCCTTTGAGGGTAAGGTCCTTTTCCTTTCATAGCAGACTGAGACATTATATGGATGGATCATGTCATGACTTGACCCTAAGTCATGGTCTGGTAACCAAGAGAGAGAAGAGTATTTTGCAGGGGGTATATATGCTTGGGAAGTAGGAGAATCAGTAAGACATCAAGAAACAATGGAGTACTTGCCTCCAACAAGGATGAGTGAGCTTCTTATCAGGCTCATAGCATTCAGGAGAATCTGAGATTTGAGACACTATGGTCTTGGAACCATATGGTGAGGTTCTGAACTAGGTAGCATCTGCAAATTTTTCTGGTAGCTGCAAGAATTGGTATATCATTTCTGAAGAGGATACTGAGTAGTGAACCATCATATCTACTACAAACTAAAAGATATAAACTGAAAATTATAAATTATAAACAATGCTTCAGAAGTTTGACAAAAGGTAAGAAAGCAAGTCACAACCTATGTATGAATGTATACGCATCCATCACACATAGATTTGCATTTGTGGAAAAACTGTAAAGGTAAGGGAGTAATTTACATGAAATCACCACTGCAATTAACTGAGTGGAGGGAGGGATTGATTATCAGGAAGTGCATTTCATTTTTTTTTAATATATAAGTTTAATTCTATGTATTCCCATTTTAAATTTATACCATATTTTTGTTCTTTTAAAGAAAAGGATAATGAAAATATATGCAAATTATTACCTTTTCAATAATCAAAACTGAAATAAACCAAAGATGTGAAGTGAGTACTAAAGGTGTTAAGGAAAGGGTTCCAGGTACCTGATATGATGGTTAGATCCTCCAACACTGATGGCATCTTTCACTGAGCTCTGGGTGCTGGCGCTTTAATCAATCCTTTCTCCCTGTGGCAGAAATTTTAAATTCAGCAATGAAAACCTGGGCTAAAGCAGGAAACATTCTGTTTAGACTTTTGCATTTCCTTCAAACATTTTGTTTGGAAAATTCTGTTTTGTGAAATAGGGTTGACTCATGAAGTGGTAGAGTCAGGGGAAACAGAAAAATCAGAATGAAAAGATAGTCATTTGTTACATGGAAATTTCAAATCAAACACCCAAGGTAGAATTAATTCATTTAGGAAATAATGTATTTGCTGTCATTAGAAATGGGTAAAAAGAAGTTTTTTTTTAAAGAGAGAGAGAGAGGGAGGGAAAGAGAGAGAGAGAGAGAGAGAGAGAGAGAGAGAGAGAGAGAATTTTAATTTTTTTTTATTTTTTATTTTTCGGCAGACACAACATCTTTGTTTGTATGTGGTGCTGAGGATCAAACCCGGGCCGCACACATGCCAGGCGAGGAAGCTACCGCTTGAGCCACATCCCCAGACCTAAAAAGAAGTTTTACCACTGCACCACGTGAATATTGTAGAGGGGACTTAAGAACCAGAGGAGTTAGTTATTCTTTCATTTACTTGACAGACACTGACCAAGCATCATGCAGGTATGTACTGGGGATAGAATGGTAAATACGAAAGATACAGGCCCTGACTAATAGTCCCAAAAATCTAGTTTTCAGAATTTAAGAGCCAGGATGCATTTATTTAAATGAAATTTATATCAAGCCACAAAATAAATGCAAAATAATTCAAGTGGAGGCAATGGGATGTTAACTCCTTCCTCCATAATTTTCTTCTGGCAAAAACTGCACATGTACGTGAACACACACGATGCCTACAACATTATTGCAAAAATTAGGGATTAAAAAAATCTCTGTTTGAACCAAAGCACTCTATAGTACTTAAGATACTCTTTTTGAGACTCTTCTGTCTTTTAAAACTAAGTTTACTTTTCATGAATACATAAAAATGTAAAAATTGCATTTATTGGTACCATGTGATGTTTCCATACATGAATACATTGAGTTGTGATTAAATCATGTTAAATGTATATGTATCCTCAAAATTTCATAATTTCTTTATGGTGAAAACTTATAAAATGCTTTTTTTCTAGTCTGTGGTCACCCTACTGTACATCAGCAACCAGAACTTCTTACACCTATTTAACTGTAACAGGGCTCTCATTGATAAACTTTCCACATCTGCCCTTTCCCCTTACTGTTCCCAATCTCTGGTAACCACCATTGAACTCCAATTTCTATGAGACCAAATATTTTACATTCCACATGAGTGAGATCATGCAGTACTTACTTGTCTTTCTGTACCTATCTTACCTCACTTAATATAAAGATCTCTAGTTCTATCCATGTTGTCACATGATAGGGACTTCTTGGTATATATGCCATATTTTCTTTAATCACTCATCGGTTGACAGAAACTTAGGTTGATTCCATTTCTGGGTGATTGTGAATAAAGCTACAATAAACACAGTGCAGATGACTCTGACATACTGATTTTATTGCCTTTGGTACATACCTAATAGTGGGGTTGCTAGTTCACATGCTGCTTCTATTTTTAATTTTGTAGGAACCTCCGTGCTGTTTTCCAGAATAATTGTACCAATTTATATTTCCATCACTGTGCAAGGGTTTCCTTTTCTCTCATACTGTGCAGCACTTGTTATCTTTTGTTTTTTTGTAAAAGGCCACTCTTACTGAAGTGAGATGGTGTCTCATTGTGAATTTGACTCACGTTTCCCAGATGACTGGTGATGTGGAGCATTTTTTCATATTCCTATTGACATTTGAATGCCTTCTTTGGAGCAATATCTTCTCAGCTCTATTACCCAGTTTTTAAGTGGGATATTATTATGACTTTTTTAAATGAGTTTTTGGAGTTCTTTATATATTCTGGATATTAAGTTCTCATCAAATTTATGATGAGAACTGGAAGGCAAATATTTCTTCCTGTTATGTACATTGTAACTTTACCTACTGGACTGTTTTCTTACTGTGCAGTAATCTCTTAGTTTGATATAATCCCATTTGTCTATTTTGGCTTTTATTTCTTGTGTTTTGGTGGTCTTGTCCAAAGAAATCTTTGCTGATTTCAATGTCTTGAAACATTTCCCATTTTTTTCTAGTAGTTTCATAACATCAGGTCTCATGTTTAAGTCTTTAATAACATTTTGAGATCTCCATAATTGGTTAAAGATAGAGTCTAATTTCATTTTTCTGCATATCAACATGCAATTTTACTACCAGCATTTTCTGAAAAGATTGTCTTTTCTCTAATACATGTTTGTAGCACCTTTGTAAATATCAGTTGGCTTAGGTGTGTGGGTTGACTTTCAGGCTCTCTATTTTGTTCTTATGTATGTGTTTGTTTTTATGCTCATACTTTGTTGTTTGATTACTATAGTTTTGTAGTATATTTTGAAGTCAGGCAATATAATGTCTCTTATTCTGTTATTTATTTATTTTCATTCAAGATGGTTGAATGGTTTGTGGTTCCATATAAAATTAACATTGTGTTTTTCTGCTTTTATGAAAATATAATTAATATTTTGATAAGGATTACATTGAATATGAATATATAGTTCATTTTGGGTGATAAGCACACTATAACAGTATTGATTATTCTAGTTCATGAACATGAAATGTTTTTCCATACTTTTGTGTCCTTTTCAGTCTTTTAAATCAGTAATTTGTAGTTTTCATTTTAGAGAATTTTCACTTGTTTGTTAAAATTACTTTTTGTGTTTTATTTTACTTTTGTAACTATTGTAAATGGTACTACTTTCTAGGTTTCTATTTCAGATAATTTGATATTCAAATGTAGCAATGCTACTGATTTTTGTACGTTGATTTTGTATCCTGCAACTTTTCTGAATTTATTGATGCATATTAATAGTTTCTGTGGAATCTGTGGCTTTCTACATATAAGATCAGGTCATCTGTAAACAGTGACAATTTGACTTACTCTTTTCCAGTTTGGATGTCCTTTACTTTTTTTTCTTGTCTTATTGCTCTTTTTCATTCTTGTTTGCTTTTTTGGAGGGATACTGCATATTGAACTCAGGGCACTGGACCACTGAGCCACACCCCAGCCCTATTTTGCATTTTATTTAGAGACAGGGTCTTTCTGAGTTGCTTAGCAGCTCACTTTTGCTGATACTGGCTTTAAACTCAGGATCCTCCTGTCTCAACCTCCAGAGGCGCTGGGATTACAGGTGTGTGCCATTGTACCCAGCTGTCTTATTGCTTTGTCAAGCACTTCTGAGACTATGCTGAATAAAATGATAACAGTGGGCATCCTTATTGTTTTCCAAATTTTAAGAGAAAGCTTAGAGATATTCCCTAATCAGTATTATACTAGCTGTTGGCTTATTAAATATATCCTTTATTATGCTGGAGTACATTTCTGCTATGACTAATTGTTTGTCATTTTTGTTTTGAAGGGAAAACCTTGCATCTGTTGATATGATCACATAGTGTGTGTCCTTCATCTGTTGAATAAGAACCATGGTTATTTATTGGCATGTACTGAAGGATCCTTAGCAACATGGAGTGCATCCCACTTGATCATAGTAAATAATATTTTTTATGTGTTCTTTGATTCAGTTTGCTAGTACTTTGTTGAGTACTTTTTGGTCTATGTCCATCAGGGATATTGTCCTGCCATTTTCTTTTTTCTTGTGTTCTTGTCTGGTAATGATGGCCTCATAGAATGAATTTTGGAAGAATTTCCTTTTTTCTCAATTTTTGGAATAATATAAGAGGAATTGGCATGAGTTCTTCTTTACTGTTTGATAGATTGCAGTAGTGATACCTTCTGGTCCAGAGCTTTATTTTGATGGGCTACATTTTATTACTGATTCAATCTCATTATTTGTTACTTTTAGGTTCAAGTATGCTACTTCTACCCAATTCAATATTGGTAAGATGTATGTGTCCAGGAATTAGTTAGTTTCTTCTAGGTTATTAATTGCCTTGAGCAAAGTTGTTCATAATAATCTCTAATGAACCTTTGTATTTCTCTGTTGTCATTTGAAACATTTCCCTTTTCATCTCTGAATTTATTAATTTGTATCTTCTCATTTGTTTTCTTAGTTAATCTAGATAGAGATTTATCAATTTTATTTTTTTGGAAAATCCAGGTCTTTTATTTTGTTGATCTTTTATATCTTTTTTATATCTTATTTATGCTGTAATCTTTATTATTTCTTTCATTCTACTCTTTTGGGGATTTGGTTCATTCTCATTTTTTTTTAATCTTAGTAAGATGCACCAGTAGATTTTTTTTTGAGTTCTTTTGGTTTTCTTCATGTGGATGTTGATTACTACAACTATTTCTCTCTGTACTGCTTTTGCTGTATCTCATAATTTTCGGTTATTATTTTTCATTTTCATTTATTTCAAGAAATCCTTGACTTTGCTGATTCCTTCCTTTATCCATTGATTGTTCTTGAGGAAGTGGTATAATTTTTATGTATTTGTATAGTTTTAAAGTAGATTTTGTTTTTAATATCTAGTTGTATTTCATCATGGTCAGAAAAGATACATGGAAAGATCTTGATTTAAAAAAAAATGTGTAAGTACATGTTAATAGCTTACCTTATGATTCATACTGGAGAATGTTTCATGTGAGAATAAATATTCTGCAATTGTTGGATGGATTATTCTGTAGATGTGTTAGGTCTATTTGATCTAGGGTACAATTTCACTGCAATTTCCTTGCTGATTGTCAGTCTGGATTGTCTATCTATTGCTAAATGTAGGGTGTTAAGAATCCCCTAATATTATTACAATGAAATTTTTCTTTTCCTTTTGGTTAATTAATATTTGCTTTATATATTTGGGTACCCTAGTACTAGGTGAATATATATTTAGAATTTTTATTTCTTCTTACTTATTGGATCCTGTTATCATTATATAATGAGCTTCTTTGTCTCTTTATTTCATTTGATTTACAGTCTATTTTATCTGATGTAAATATGGTTACTTGGGCTTTCCTTTGGATTCTGTTTGCATCCAACATCTTATTCCATCCCTTCACCTTATTCTGTGTGTATCCTAAGAGGTGAAGTGAGTTTCTCATAAGCAACATACTATTGTGTCTTGTTATCCATTCAGTCATGTTATATCTTTTATCTAGAGAATTTCATCCTTTTACATTTAAGGTGTTTATTAATGGGTGAGGTCGTATTATAGACATTTTGTAACTTGTTTTGTATTATTGGGAAAAAATTGGGGGGTTTCTTCTCCCAGCCACTTTAATCCTTCTTTTAATTTACTCTTGTAGTATATTTTGATTCATTGCTAATGATTTTTGGTTTGCCTATCATATGTTCGCTTTGTGATTACTATGAGAGTTGCAAAAAATCTTTTTCTTATAACAACTATTTTTAAATGATACTAACAGCATGATTTTAAAGGCAACAAAAGAGAGAGAGGGTAAATATACTGAAAAAATACTGTGCTCTTGTATCATATTCTTCCCCACACTTAAAATTGTTGATGTCATGTTTTCTATATTGCTTATCTTTTTACATATTAACATAGTCATTATTATTTTAAATTGGTTTGATTTTTAGCTTACATATTGAAGACATGAATGTTTTACTAAACCTGTTTAAAATATTAAAAACTTTCTGAATTGGTATGGTTACTTTTACCAGTGAGTTTTATACCTTCCCATATTTTCTTCTCATTTCTTAATATTACTTACTTTCAATTTGAAGAACTTCTTTCAGTATTTCTTACAGGACATGTCTGGTGAAGAAATTCCCTGAGTTTTTATTTATCAGGGAATATCTTTATCTCCTTCATTTCTAAAGATAGCTTTTGCTGTAGTTTAGAGTTGCAATGTTCTTCAAGAACAATGTGTTTAATGCTGTACTATTGTGAGAAGATGGAGTCTTTAAGGGGTTAAAAGTTCATTGGATGTCTTTCTTTCAAGGCAGTTGTAGGTAGATGGGGGTCCACAGGGGAGTGGAAGCCTGAGTTCTGGTGGGTAGGTAGCAGATAAGTGTCCTCTGTGGGAGCAGAGTGGCATTTGGGAATTCTGCAGTGATCCTGCAAAGGTGTTTGTCAGCCTTGTGCCAGGTAGTACTTTGGGAGTTGGGTGTCGGGCTCGATTTCTTTGAATAACTTTCTATCCCTTTGGTATTCTCAAGTCCTTCTTGAACTCCAATAACCCAAATATTTTCTCTATTCATACTGTCCCAAATTTCTTGTAATCTTTCTTCATTCTTCTCCATTCTTGTTCTATTTTTAGCTCTATGTATTTTGAGATATTCTATCTTTGAGTCCAAAAATTCCTTCTTCTATTTGATTTATCCCAATTTTGGTGCCTTCTATCATGCTTTTAATTTTGTTTAGTATATTTTTCAGCTCAAGGATTTCATTTTTTTAATTGATTTCAACTCTTAACTTTCTGTATTTTAATATTGAATTATTTTGCTATGTTACTTTGAAGCTCACTGAGTTTCCTTGAAACACCTATTTTAAATTCTCCATCTAAGAGTTTGTCATACTAATTACCATATGGTCAAGTTCTAGTACCTTCTTTTGACTATTAAGTGAGGGCATGGTTTCCCAGAGGAATATTGATGCTTTCCTGTGGTGCAATGTCCTCTGGTCATTGAAGAATTATGTGTTTATTCCAGTGTTCATAATCTGGCTTTGTGGCCCCCCTTTTTTCCCCCAGAAATTCTTATTCAGTGTACACATTTTTTTCTGAGCCCATAGACAATACTGCTATTTCAACTCTAGATGGCAGCTGAAGTCCAGGTTTGCCATGAGTCTGTCATTGGTGGTATAACTGTCAGCTCTACAAAGCTACCCCAGCCCAGGTTTGATCTAAATTTGTAGTTGGTATATACAGCATCAACTGAGAGAGTAAAAAGGGTATTATGTCCATACAAGTTTCTTCCCAGGACCAGGGTAGGCAGTTACCTCATTCACAGTCACAGAATTGTGGTCTAGCTCTGTGGGATTCTGCCAGACTCTGGGCAGAATCACATTACAATTACCACTACCAGGCACTTATGCCACACTTGTGTTCACCAACAGCCATTTAGCCTATTCAGACCAGTGCCCACACTGCTATGGCCTGTCCACTACTGAGGCAGATGTAGCACAAGGCTACTTCAAGAAGACACAGGTTGTGGGAGGCCATCCTCACACGTTATTTGAGTTACCTCCCTGGCTGGGTGAGAGACAGCTTTGTCAGAGCTTTCCCCACCCTTTTCCAGGTCCAAGGGCTTTTCGTGCAGAGGCATGTCTGGCCACTGCCCGGAAGACCCAATCATCACCCCTAACCTTGGAATGCTGCTCTCCTTAACCTTCATTGGATGGGATTTTCCCTGGAATTTTTTGTTCCCCAATAAAAGTCCACTCCCTGGCGTGTTCTCTCTCTCTCTCTCTCTCTCTCTCTCTCTCTCTCTCTCTCTCTCGCTAGCCTCTTCAGTAAACCTTGCTACCACATTAGGTGGATGGAGGTGGGAGCTAGGAGAAGCCATCCCAGAGCTGGTTTTAAAGGTAATGAGAGTCTTGTGTATTTAATTTCAAACTCCCTAGCGTTTACTCATGAGTCGAACCTTCTTTAATGAAGCCAGCGCTGGTCACATAGCAGAACAGGTGATATTGGCTGGAATAGACCAACAGATGAAGGCCACATGTCCCTGCCTAACACCAGTTTTGCCCCAGAAGCTCTGTCTATAGGCAGTCCTGGGAATGGGGTCCCTTAATATCTGCCCAACCAAATATTGTGAATCCCAACCAACCCACCTTCAGTCTTCAAGTTGAAGTCCCATGGCCAAGACCTATCTCACCACCAGCAAATGGAAGCCCACTCCACACTGTGGTACCTGAGGTTGAATAGTGTTGATGAAGGTATTCCCTTGGTTACCAAGGCTGATGCTAAGGCAGGTTGTAACTAAGTCTCACAGTCACAAGATCTTGCCAATTTTAAGGGTTTACCCAGGATCATGATGAAACTGGTAGTACAGGCCAAACTGGTAGTTCAAAATAGTAGGACAGGCCAAAATATGACTCTGTCCCACTGGGTATAAGTATAGACGTTTGCAGTGAGCTCTGGTCTGGAGAAGCTGTGCTGCCTGGGTTGAAGGATGGGTGGTGGAGAGAGTACTTTGTTGTTAATGCTGATGCTTACATGTGACACACCTGATTTTAAAGCTGGCTCTGCAGTCCTGGGGCAGGGACAGTGCATCAGGACCACTCAAAAGCTAGCAGTAAAGCATGCCAAAACTCAAGTGTGTTCTATTAGTGTTCAAGTCTCTGTGTGATCCTGAGGATGATCTAGATGCTCCTCTGAGACCTTTGGCCTCGGTGTAGAGGCCTTTGGTTTTTGCCTAGTGTTGCATGTTGTAGAAGTTAAATTTACAGTGAGCTCAAGGCAAGTCCTATGCTAGCTTTTGTGCCCTGTTCCCCCAACAGGTAGACTTTTGCTTCCCCTCTGCTCCACATGATTGATGGAGGGAGATGGCCACAGTCTCTTAGCCACCAGGTCAATGCAGTGCGAGTGGCTTAGTCTTCTAGAACTGTCCTGAGAAAGCATAGGCTATAGGACTCTGCCCAGGACTGGGTTTTACCATGTAGGACCCTGAGACTGGGTTTCAAGTCTAAGTCCTGGATGTCACTTTTCTCCTCATTTTAAGGAGATATCTTTCTGTGTTGCTTGGAGTTGACATGGCAACACCCTTCTTACCACCTTCTTCAGTTTGTCTTTTCTTATTATACAAAATCAAGGACTGTGGTCTCCCCCCTGGCTTCCTTAACACTTGTGAATGTGGTGTAATATGTGAGTCACTGTGGTGTCTGTGGGTAGACAATCAATTACCATCCCCACCTCCTTTAAGATATTTTTGAATTTCCATATTATTGAACACAATACTTGTTAAAAGTATTTGTGACATGCTCAACTCAAAAATAGTTTCATTAAATTTGAGTTAAATATGCATTCATTCTCTGAATAGATCAGAATATATTTTACATTTTATTGCATTTATTTGCTCATAATAAAGTCTTAAACAGATTAGCAATGGATATTTTTCATTGCTGTTTTTATAGATTCAAAACAAATCTAAACTGTTTTGATTTGTTAATTATTGAAAATTTGTTTAAGGCTTATTTAGAAATAACAATTTTAGCAATAAATTTATTCTAAATAGAGAACATATCTATGAATAATTGGCCCATTATGCTTAATAAAAGAATTTAATAGAAAATAAATTATATTAAAATTTAATGTTTTAATTAATGCCTATGCTTTATATTTGTTTATTTCACTACAACAAATAAGAAAGTGAGTTACTATTTTATAGACATTTATATTCTTATGTATGTTTTCTCTTTTTCCTCACTTTCTGCCAGAATAATCTTCACATCTCAGAGTTTAGGTCAGGACCTAGGCAAGAAAGCAACATTATTTGAATAAATAACAGGAACCATCAAATGTCACTATGGAAACACAAGAATTAATGTTTCCATAGAAACCCTACGATTTCCTACTATATTTATATTGCTATCTACTTGTGATAATATAGGTTTTGTGTTGTTTTTATCATTTGTAACAAAAAACAATAAAGCAGTCTGTGGTAGAAAAATTGGGACCATAAATAGGGCCTAAGAAAATCTTTTGGCCAGTGAGCCAACTATTCACACCTACTTTCCAATAGTGATTCATGTTTTTTTCCGTCACTTTCCTATGTCCTAGGGATACAGAAGTGACTAGGAGAGAGAAAACTTCTAAGCTTTTTAAGCTTCAATATTTGTGGGAATAATTTAAAAGTAAAATGAAATCAAATATAATTTAATTATATAGTTCCACACAGGACTAAGAGTTCAGAATTAATGGTATAATTTTGGATGTACTAAGTGTGCACTATTAAGCCATTTTATCTCTCTTCCTAGCATCTCCCCCAAACTTGCTGATTTACCTAATTACTTAATGAAGTACCTACTTACTCTTCAAAACCAGGACTGTTTGTTAGAAATACCATTTTCTTTCTGTTTTGCATACATTTATAATGTTGTGCGTTAATACGTCTTTGCTTTCTTTTCTTTTTAAATTTTTAATTGATTTTTAAAAAATAAATGACAGCATAGGGCTGGGGATGTGGCTCAAGCAGTAGCGTGCTCGCCTGGCATGCGTGCGGCCTGGGTTCGATCCTCAGCACCACATACCAACAAAGATGTTGTGTCCACCGAGAACTAAAAAATAAATATTAAAAATTCTCTCTCTCTCTCTCTCTCTCTCTCTCTCTCTCTCTCTCTCTCCTCTCTCACTCTCTCTTTAAATAAATAAATAAATAAATATCAGCATAATGTATTACAATTTTTATTATACATATACAACACAATTTTTCATATTTCTGGTTGTAAATAAAATGTTCACACCAATTCATATATTCATACATGTACTTTGGATAATGATGTTCATCACATTCCACCATCCTTGCTAATCCCCTGCCCCTTCTCTTTTCTTCCCACCCCTCTGCCCTATCTAGATATTGTCAATTCCTCCCATGCTCTCCCTCCCTACCTCATTATGAATCAGACTCCTTATATCAGCGAAAACATTCAGCATTTGTTTTTTGGAATTGGCTAACTTCACTTAGCATTATCTTCTCCAATGCCATCTATTTACCTGCAAATGCCATGGTTTTATTCTAATTTATTGCTGAGTAATATTCCATTGTGTATATACACCACATTTTTTATTCATTCATCTACTGAAGGGCATCTAGGTTGGTTCTACAGTTTAGCTATTGTGAATTATGCTTCAATAAACATTGATGTGACTATGTCCCTGGAGTATGCTGTTTTTAAGTTCTTTGAGTATAGACCAAGGAGAAGCATAGCTGAGTCAAATGGCGGTTCCATTCCCAGTTTTTCAAGGAGTCTCCATACTGCTTTCCATATTGGCTGTACCAATTTGCAGTCCCACCAACAATGAATGAGTGTACCTTTCCCCCCACATCCTTGCCAACACTTGTTGTTGTTTGTCTTCATAATAGCTGCCATTCTGACTGGAGTGAGATAATATCTTAGAGTAGTTTTGATTTGCATTTCTCTAGTTTCTAGAGATGATGAACATTTTTTCATATATTTGTTGATTGTCTTTGCCTTATTTTCTAAAATTATGTGTTGTTTTGGTTTGGGTTTGGTTCATTTCAAACTAGAATGGTAGATTTATTTGTTTGAAGTGGGTGTGAAAACCAGGGATAATGAATGAAGAGATGCACTCTACTCTCAAGGTTGGATCTAAGGACATTCCTTGGAGAAATGGAGAATAATGTTCAGAATTGGCCTTGACTATAGTCATTGTTACTATGTTTAAAATGCAACTTTCCATAGATATCAGGGGAATACATAGGGATTAAGTATCATCACCTGGATGTTTTCAATACAGTGCTATTATTTCTTAGGATTTGCTATTTTCCTGTCTGTGTGTGAAAATAATAGACAACACTTGCTTAGTGCATGTTATGTGCCAGACATGCTTACATTGATTACTTATATTACTTAATTGAATACTAATGATATCCCTAAAAATAGATCCTTTTTACTTCCATTTTACTAGTGAAGTATGCTTAGAGGTAGGCATAGAATTAACTATAGTCAGGTATTAAATGACAGAATAATAACCAAATGATAACCAAACTCTAGACATAGAGTTAACCATAGTCAGAGGTGTTAAATGACAGAATAATAACCAAATCCTAGCATATTTGCCTGAGAATTCATTGTTGTAACTGTAACATACAATAATTATCTCCTAAAATTAAAGGAAAATGAAAACAATAGGAAACTACAATGGGATAATTGTGTCAGTCGAAAGTCTTCTGAGAAATATTACAAGTGGATTTTTTGGTTTAATCTTCACATTCATATTTATGTCATAATTCTGATTTTAGAAGATAGAAAACTGAAATACGGGAGGTTATAAGAGTTACCCAAGAAGAGATTACTAAAATTTGAAAGAATTAGTATGCAATCTCATTATGGAAAAGCCTGATCTTATTCACCATATCTTCCTAGCTTGGGGTCATAGAAAATGGAGAAAGGGAATTTTTTTTATGCATTACTTTTTATGTCTGCATTCTCTACCTAGTCTGTGACGTTCTTGCTTATCATCTACATACAGAATGAGTTATGGATACAATGACAAACTGAGCTAATGACTCTTTGTTTTTTTCTGATACTGGGGATTGAGCCTAGGGTCTAGTACATATTAGACAATCACTCTATTACTGGACTATATCCTCAGCAGTAAATCTTATTCCTGAAGTTGTAATCTAAATGCAAAACAAAATATCATACACTGTCTTTTCATTGAAGGATCTCTTTTGACTGGGTTTATATGACATTCAAACTATTGGCCATTGATCTGTTCCATTCTTATTCTTTTTGTTAATAACAGTCATTTTATTGTAAGTTATTTATATATATCAGGATATATATGTGTAACATATAATATATCTTTTATTTATCACAAACATATATTTTATTCCTTTATTTTTCAAGGACACTTTATGATTAATTGAATCTGAGTGATTTAAATAATGTATGAGTTATTTTAATAACTATGGAAATCATAAAGAAAGAAACAGGGATTGTCAAAAAGTTAACTTCCATGTATATCTGGTATATACTCAGTGCGTTATTAATTAATGACACATAATTTATTTTGTTTCTCCTTAAACACAAGAAAATAACCCTATAAAGGAAACTCTTAGTGGGGTTCAACCTTTAGTACCCATAAATTGAAGTGGAAAATTGTTGGAGGGAAAAACAAGACAAGTATCTTATTCATATTGAAATGTGTTTTATCTTATTCATTTCCAAAGATATAGAAAAATGTTGACATTTTTTCTTCTTCTCCCTTGTGCACACACACATGAACATGCAAATACTGCCCTGCAATTGTAGGAGTATATATACTCCAAAGACTTAAACTCCTATTTGAAATTTACAGTTTTATCCCTGGGGGATAAAGCTTTATCTCAATGATGGAGTGAAAAACCTCCTAGCTATACTTTGATAATAATGTTAATATTTGGGCAAATATCACAATTTTTTCTAGCATGATGCTTTGAACTTCTAAGTAGATAACCTTTTTTTTTTTTGTAATTCCCAACAACATCATTGACTGGCACACCATAATCCTTCTATATTACTGAAGACAAATCATCTCCAGACATGTCTAATAAGAGAGAGTTACCATCTATAATAGTTACCAAATCTATTGATATCTTGGCATTTTATTTTCATTACTTATAAATATGACCTCCAGTAACTGCGAAAGGCCACCTCTGACCACAAAGTTGAACTTGTTTTTCTTGGAATAGAGTCAATGCAGCTTGTGAACCCATGATTCACATTCATTAAATACAGGGACTGAAGGAAACTGGGCCTTGACTAATGGAATGAGAGAGCAACTAGACCATCAAGGGTACACATAGTTCACAGCTATCTTCTGGAGCCAGTGAGGTAATTTTAATATTGATAAATACAGTTGTGGAAAGAATTATGTTCCTGACCTCTTTCTTTCATGCAAGTTGACACATTTGGGATTCTTAGAGGGATTTTTCATGCCTTAAGAAACATGCTGAGAAATAATTTTTCAAAATCTTTAGAGTATTAAGAATCACTAAAACAAATAGTGTCCACTTATGTACACTTATTACAACTATGAGCATTTTGTAATATATTCTAAGTGTCTATAAAAACAGTATTTATAGCTTTTTGATGTGTGACTCTGTTTGCTTTTACTGATTAAATGTATTTTTCATCTTATCCACTAAACTTATCTCACAATCCTTTGTGCTTTTTTTTAAAGCAAAACTCCCCTTAAAAGGATTCACCACCAGAAAAAAAATAACAAAATAACAGTGTTAGCTTTCTGTCACCATGACAAAATATCTGAGAAAAACAATAAAGAGGAGAAAAGATTAATTTTGACTAATGGGTCCAGAGGTTTTGGTCCATGGTCATTTGGCTCCATGGTTTCTGAGTTGTGTGAGGCAGAACATCATGGCAGAGATCTTGTGGTGAAACAAAGCTGCCAATCTCATAGAAGAAGAGTCCCCTCATGCAGAAAAGCAGGTAGAAAGAGAGAGAAAGGGGTTGGGGACCAGGGCATGCCCCCAGTGACCTACTTCCTCTACTTCCTACAGCCTACAACAACTTCCAATACTCCATTTAGTTAGGAATCTATCAATAGATTAATCCATTGATGAGGTCAGAGACCTCATGATCTAATCACTTCTTAAAAGTCCATCTGTAAACATTGTTGCACTGGGGACCAATTCTTCAACACGTGAGTGTTTGGGGTACATTCTAGATCAAAGGTATAACAGACCCTAAGGCAAGTACCCCACACTTTTTTAAAAGTAAAAATGCTAATGCCATTGGAGTGGATGTATAGTTTACTAAGAAGATACTTTAAGGGAATAACTGATTTGCATCTAGAATTTCTTAGATTTTTTTTTTTTTGCAAAGAATTTATTTGACCACATTACCTTAAAGTAGTTTGTCTTAGTTTGGTTCATTCTGAGTAGGCCAGGTTACCAGCCTTTCTTTAAAAAGGTACTTCAAGTTCATGGACTTTTTCTTTTCATCTTTTCTTTTGGCAACAATAAGAGGAGAACTCAGAGATATGCCTTCCTAAGCTAGCAATTGCTTGTTTTTTTTTGTACTGGAATTTTAATCTAGTTTTATTTTTTGAAATGATGAATGTCATGGTAAAAAAATGACCTATGTGACCATAAGCATAAACTGTAAAATCCTTAAATTGCTTTGAAATCATTATAAAGTTTGGATTATAGATCTGATTTTGCATCCAGCAGTCAAGGAAATTTGAATGTGGCCTGAGAACATTATTGGTGTGGAAGGCAGCTTTGATTTGGATTAGAGCACTCTGGAAGGACAGCTCCATGTCACACTGTCAGAATGTACATCTTCCAAGCAAGAGGAAAATGTTCTCTTGAAAAACTATGCCATCCATATACTTTACTTTGCATGTAGCACAGATCAAAATCTTTGTCATTATTTATTCTTCCTTCCACTAAATATTATGTACCTGAGTAGAAGGTGTTTGTGCAATTCATCACACATACTCTCTGTAATATTTGACACACAACTACCATTTTTTTTGGAGAGAAAAACTCATGGTGGCAAACTTTTATCACTATTACATGTGAAACTAAAGATTTGAGAAGTCATCAGGAGCATTCTCAATGGTAAATATTAGTCTTCTGCTAAAGTTTAGGCCAGGCATTTTTATTGACGTACCATAAAATAATGTGGTTTTTAAATATTTTTCTGAAAAATTGTGATTATAGGTTTTACAACTCTTTAAGACAGATTTGTCACTCAAATGGACTTGGATACCATATGATATTTGACTGAACTTAATGTATAATTCTACTCTAAAATACTTTCTTGTAAGATAATCTTTTGCAAATGTGTGGTGTATACGTATATAGAACAGGAGGGAGGAATATTTTTATGTTTACTCTTCTATAGAAAAAATTAATTATAGGACCTGAGATGCTCTGATGCTTGAGAAAACGAAGGGGAAATGAAATTCAGGAAACACATGCAAATGGTAGTTTTGTAAAATATTCTTCAATATCATTAGATGTTTGGCATATTTCAGTGAGAGAACTCTATTTAAATCAAATGTACATAGATAACTGTTTCTAAGATACTTTTCAACCTTCAAAAATTAACATTTATTCAAGTGATGGTTTTTTCTTGCTTGAATGTATCCATTACTTTGTGAGGAAATTAGTGTTGAACATTCTATTTCTTTACATGTGATATCTAAATTCATTTGAGATAAACCCCCAAATAAAAAGTTTTATTGTAATCCATTCAGAAATTGTCAGGTTTAATATGGTAGATTATGTAAAAGGGGTCTATTTTCACTGTTTATCTTTTACACATGATTTTCCTACCTTCTCAATAGACTTAAGTACTGCAGGGTAGGGTCTGTGATTTATATCTAAATATATCTCCCAGTCTTTTAGGTACTAAGTAAACTTGCTGACGGTTGAGTTAGAGACTGTTAATGCCCCACTGGGATCTCCCTGACCAGGCTCAGTCCCCAACCTCAGAGCCCCTGTCCTCAGCTGTTATAGGAGTTTATTGCTGGTGGCTCTTAGGAGATCTGGCTTCATAGGATTGCCTTGGGCATCACTGTGCCTGAAGATCCCTGGGAGTGATGCATTCCTACCCTGTGGATGTCTGAGCCAGTGCTTGACTGGTACAGGGATGCGAAAGCTTAGCTTCCTTGCTTGGGCAGTTCAAACTGTACTATCACTCATGCTACAGAGCCACCCGTGGGATCCAGCTTATTTTTGACTTCTCCTAAAACTGCATCTTATCCTAGCTTCTTCCTCCGACTGCACTGCTTCAGTCATTCACTTACTGATTTCTCTTGAAAGTACCTTGAGGCCATTTTTAATGGACTATTTTCTAGCACAAGGGAGAGTAATTTTTGAAAATAGATGTAAGGCAGGAAGGGAAGCAGGGAAGTGAGGACACAAAGCATCTAGAGGTGGATATATAAATTTAAGAATTAATGAACCTTAAAATCAGTATATGAGATTTTTAGCCTTTTTGAAGTTAATATTATTTTTTATTTACTGTTGTTTGAATCACCCTCTCTTTCCTTCCTGTATAATATTAATATACAAATGGAATGCACATATGCATCTTTTTCCCAGGGGTGAAGCCACAGAAATAATTGTTGTCATGGAACCTGGGTGATGGCTAGTAGGTGGGACAGAGATTTCACCAAGAAAACAGAAGCAATTAAGAGTTTATTGGAGGAATATACACTGTACTCTTGCAGAAGGGACATGAAAAAGACATCTGCCAGTGAATTTAGAAGGGTCTGGGCTTATATGGATTCTGAGTGCTTTGTTTCCCTTTGGTAGGCATTTTTTTTCTAGGAATGTTTTATGGTAAGCAAAGGATGATTGACAGTTTCCTGTGCCTTGCCCATAAGGCTCATTGCACTGCTCCAAATACTTGTTCCCAGATTTTTAATTAAATGTGAGATATAAGTATATGTATGAGGTCTTAAGCAGGCTTCCTAGGTTACTGTAGATCAAACTTGGGGGTGTTTGCACATGCACCTGAGGATGGTTGAAGAGTCCTTTGAAAAGCAGGATCTTGCTGTCTGTGCTTCAGGGAAGTTTGCTCTTTTGATAACTGAAAGGGGCAGGACAAAGGGAGGACCTTAGCCTCACTTTGGTTCTGCTAATCAAGGTGAGGTGAGGTCGCTAATATATCTTGCCTCCTTTTTGGAGTTTTTCTGGTGATGTGAAGTCAGAAGGGTGAAGTGCTCACCATCTTCCTGAGAGTCCACTTCTCTTCTTTCCCCAGAAGAGGCTGCCTAAGCAGACTTATTTGCTAGGGTTCCTCTGGATATGGCAGATTGTGTATTTAAAGGTGACTGCTTTAAAAGCTACATTAACTGCTTCAGACCCTTAGGGTAGTATTAAGCATAACTTAGGGCTAGTCTTAGAGAATTCCAAGCTAGTGAATCACTCTAAAGTATGCACTAGAGATCTAGAATGAGTTAATGCAACTTACAAATACATCTCCTGAGCAAGGAGTGGCTGGCACTCAGGAGGAAGCTGTCTCAGCACAGGAGACCCACAGTTCTAGGACAGGACAGCTCTGCCTTGGCCCTTTCTGAGCAGATTGACTGGGGCTGGCTTTCTTTTGCTCCCTTTTTTGGGCGGGCTATGGAAGAGTATTTAGCTAATGCTAATCTAGGTGTCTGAAGAAATTAGTGGAGTTTTCACTTATTTAGAGATAGATGAGACACTGTCAGAGTCTGGATCTGTGATCCAAGACTAAAGATTAATTATTTCCTATCTTTAAACAAAACCCAGCGAGTTCTGAATCCTAATGCATGGCATTTGTACTAGTTTTGCTAGGGCTGCCATAACAAAGCATCACAAATGGAGTGGCTAAAACCACAAAAATTTATTGTCTCACAGTTCTAGAAAGTAAATGGCTGAGATCATGCACATCATCAAGGTTTGTTCTTTTGGACGGGGAATCTGTTCCATATGATTCTCTGACCTCATGTGTTTTGCTGGTAATTTTTTGTGTTTCTCAGCTTGTAGAAGTCTCTTGCCTATCTTTGCAGTAACAGTAAGATGGTATCCTTCCTGTGTGCCTGTGTGGATATCTGTCTCCAAATCTTATTATTTTTGGTGACATTGGATTAGAGCTCAATCTAGTTATAACATTTTAACTTAATCATGTCTGTAAAGATTCTTTCTTCAAGTAAGGTCTCATTCTGAGAAACTGGTGGTTAGAATTTCAACATGTGAATTTTGGGAGGCATAAATTAACTATCATAGCATTATTAATGCATTCTTTTGTGTAGGCTGGTGTCATGGCTTGTAGTTACATTGTCACTCTTCTCAATAAATCAAAATTATATTTTCAAGTTAGAGGCAGAACTTCAAATTGCATACCTGCCAATTGACTCAGGTAAGCCAGGAGTGGGAAGGCAAATCAAAGTCAAGGAAGTGCCCCATCTTTAATAAGTGAGAGCAGGTGTTTGTTCTCAGGAGATTTAATTAAAGGAAGTAAGGTAAAAGATATATTCCACTGAACCTCCTCCTTTTGCCTTCCCTTTTTTCCTATTTCTGAGTGTGGCTGTGTTGCCGGATCTTCTGAAATCTCAAGAGATGCTGGAAATTGATATTGTATGTAAAATCTCATTCCCTTTATGCATCTATTATTTCACAGTTCTGAAAAAAGACAACCTAGGGCAAAATAAAGCAAACCATATCTGTAGGCCAGATGTGACTGGGGTATTGTCTTTCTGAGGTCACTGACCTCTGGTTCAGTCATTTAGAATCTCAGTTCCTCCATGAGCATGGATTGCATAATCTAGTCCTAAGAGATGGCATGGTAGAGTGGTAGCTAATTCAGGATCTTGAATCCCTGGATGGAAAGCTGCATACTGTTACTTGTTAAGTTACTGTTGATCCTAAAAGGTTATCTATCTTCTATTGCCTCAATTTCTATCTAGAAAAGGGGGATTAAATATAACCTCAAGCTCACGGATTTCTCATGAGGAGAAATTAACATTCTTTTATGGTGGCAGGTAAACAGAATGTGTTCAATTAATATCAGATTAATGCTAAATACAGTAACAGCATTTTACCTAACATCTTTACATGATAAGGTTTAATGAGAACAAAGTAGTCATGTATACATGCAAACACTTATAAAATTATTGTTTTCCAGTATCCTTTATAGTCTAAGCAGAAACAACTTTGTATCCTCAGTCATTATGACATGTCTTACTATTCCTTCTTATTTATATGATGTTGTAAACCACCCTATAATACAATTTAGGTATGGGGAACATTGGCTGCAATGAAAACCTCAATTTTTAAATAGAAGAAAAATTTTATGAAGTCAACATGGGTAGTTTTGATAGATGAGAATATGGAAAAGTTTAATCATTGGACAATTAAAGAACAGAATATTGACAAATGGAATAGAATTTCAATAGAGAAAAATTTGAGTGTCAAAGGTAAAAAACAAGAGTTCCTTGGGGAAAATGGTGTCACATATTTTTCTTTTTGGTATATTTTAGGACTGGGCTGTGAAAGAATAATGTGAACTGGGTCACATCATGATGCTTTATAATTTTGTCAAAAATAATGAATCTACAGTAATTCACACTCTATCCTGGGATTATAGTGTAAAATTATAACATTCACTTGGATAAATATAGAATAAAATTATTGACTTGTCACTATTTTTGTTTAATTTGCCAGGTAAATATTTTCTTACATTTAAGTGTTAAATTTTGACTCTTTTTTAAAAATGTGATTTTGTGTTTTATTTTTAGCTTATGTTGTTCATTTTTTTGTGGAGTACAAACTTAAAATTGTCAGTTTTCTTAATGGCTAAAAAGATTCTTGACTTGGACTTTGTAAAGAAAACTCAAATATTAATCTGGAAATATAACCCCACGTTATGGAATTAGAATTTTGGAGAGTTAATGGAATAGCTAACTGGATTATGATGATTATATATGTGTTCTGTGGTACCTTTCACTGATGTTAGTTTATAATTTTATCTTACCAGGAAGTTCAGTCTTTACCAGGTGCAATTGTTAAAAACATCTTTTCCCTGGTCTGTTCTCTATTCTGCTGTTGTTATTCTCTTTCTCTGATCACACTTTTTGCCCCCCACCATTCTTGTTCCTTTCCTGATTGCACTGGAATTATTACAGCCTGATATTAGGACATGTGTAACAGAGAATTTAAATTCTCAGAATCATCTGAAGATAGGGTTTTAAGTAGAGTTGTAGCTACTTGTTCCTACTGAACAGTTTTATTGATTGGTTTATTTTTTTCTGGTACTTGGTATTAAACCCAGGACACTCTACTACTGACCTATATGCCCAACCCATTTTTTATTAGTTGTTTTTAATTAGACATAACATTAGGATTCATTTTGACATAATTATAAAACCAAAGAATATGAGTTGCTCTAATTCAGTCCCAAGTATTTCCCTTTGCTTCCTCTGTCCCCACCCCATTCCCTTTCCTCTACTCTACTGATTTTCTATTTATTTTTAGTTTAATTTTTCTTTTTTAAGTTAGTGTCTTAGGATGTACATGGTGATAAGAATCACTGTGGCATATTCATGTATGTACACAGGAGAGTTAGATGACATTCATTCCAGTGTTCTTCCTCTATCTTGTCTCTTCTCCCTCCTTCTCAGTTCCCTTCATCTTGTCCAATGATTTTTCTTCTATTTTAATGGAATCTCATCATTTTCCTTCTCTATCTCTTTCTCAGTCTGTCTTCCTCCATCTTATTTTGGATTAGTTTCTGCATATTAGAGAAAACATTCACCTTCTGGCTTTCCGAGTCTGTAAGTTTTACATTATATCTCTCTGGAACATTATTTTCTCTGATGCATTCTCTGATGCAACATAATTTCCTGAGTGTTGTACATAATTTCCTTAGTGTTGCACATTTATTCAATCTCTTTTCTAGTGTTTAACATGCAGTTTAACTCATTTGCTGAGGTTTCCTTTTTTGTTGCAGTGGCACTATTTTTCATTTATAAGAGCTCTTTTTAATTTCCCCGTATATGCCCATTCTTTTCTCATGATGTCTGATGTCTTTTTTTGTGTCTCTTTAAAATTTATTTCATATTTTAATAATTTTGGCAAAAGTTACTTTTAGAGTCTTTGAATTATTCTATTATTTACTATCATTGTACTTGCTTACTTTCACTTATGATTTCTTATTTTCCATTTAGTTTTATAATTTTTAACTTATGATTCACTTTTTTATAATTTTTAAAATTTATTTTAATTAGTTATACATGACAATAGGATGCATTTATGTACTTTGATATATCATACATAGATGGAATATAATTTCTCATTTTTCTGAGTGTACATGCTGTAGAATCACATTGGTCACGCATTTTTGGTGGGAATACATTTTGTGGGGGACTATTTGTAGCCTGTTTTGGAAACTGACCTTCAGGCTGATTCCATATCCCAGAAGAATCCCTAGCTTTTTATAAAAGACTTCACACCTTAGTTTCTGAGTACAGGTGTTCCTTGTATCACACAAGTATCACTGATTCAAACCTTAGCCTCTTCACAGAGTAGAAATCTCAGAAGAGATACATTTTCCCTCTGCTCTGTGATTTGTATGATAAAAACTCTTTGAAGCTTACTTGCAGTGTTTCTGGTCCTATATATTTGAGATTTCTCTAGTATTCACCTTTGCTGAGATTTGAATATTTTTGTTGTTGAATATTTTTGTTTGCAGTTTTTATGTTTGGTGGGATTGAGGTCGTGTGTTTGCTTCCTATCTCTGAGGGAGAGTGAAAAGTCAAGCAAAGCATTCAGTATTTGACCTCTATACTGAAATATAAATATTTCATGTACAAATCTGTCAAAAGGCACTATGGGCATGTAGAAACAAAAACCCAAATATTATAATTCACATGTTACTGTGAAAAATGCTGTGCTCTCTAAAATGCAGCACGTTTGCTTTGATATATTTAGATTTGGTTGAACTTATCTGCACACCCCCTCTCACATGAGCACATAGTATCAATGTGTTAACACAGCCCTCAACTATAGTCCTGCTCCTTTGTGGCAGGGGCACATATCTGTTCTACATAGTACTCTCCAGAGAAATGGCCTTCCTTTAAGATCCAGGATGGAGATTTTGTTAGGGAAAGGTCCCTGAGAGATTGATGGACTGACTAATTTTTTTTATTGGTTGTTCAAAACATTACATAGCTCTTGACATATCATATTTCATACATTTGATTCAAGTGGGTTATGAACTCCCATTTTTCCCCTGTATACAGATTGCAGAATCACATTGGTTACACATCCCTGTTTTTACATAGAGGATAGGAAAGACAGCAGAATACAACAGACAATAGTATGGCAGTATGGACTGACTACTCATGTGGATAATGGCAGTCTCTTCCGCGTCCTCTTTGCCTGTGGTGGCGAGGCACTATGCATCAGCAGCCCCTTCAAGTGGCTTCTCAGAGTTTCCCTATGAGGGATGAGCCACACTTTGTCAGAGACTCTCTCCTGTTGAGGCAGAAAACTGAGAGGAGGCTAACTTGTATGCGAATGAAGGAAAGAGTGCACGTATACATTCATACACACCCATGTGGTGTTGGAAAAGAGAAGTCTTGAGTGTGTTCCAAACTTGGAAAAATCACATTTTGTTCTTTTGCATAAAATTCATCTTTCCATTTAATTGATTTTTCCCTAATCAGTGTAGCCATATGGAAAATGCAGAAAACTTGATCTATTTTATGTAGATTCTTTACTACCATGAAGTTGAGTCCTTTCGTCAAAAAGTAAATCATATATCACATCCAAGGTGAATTGCCGTTTGGTATCTGGAAGACATTGGATCATCTATATTTTTAAGTGATTAATTCTTCTAGCTAAAATTGAATTGACCTCTCCCTTGCTCCTGCCATTAGATTTTTTTATAGAAGTCCAAAACTTACCTCAAGGATTTTGCAAAATCTGAGACTTACTTACATTTTTATTATTTATTGAAGCTTAGGTTTATAAATTTGTATGTGTCTACATAACCTACATACTATAAATATGGTATGCGATGGCAACATTTTGGGGTTTTTACTTTCATAAATATTCTAAAGTATTTTGAAATGATTTTTTTAAATTAATCATTTAGTGGTTTAAATTATTTAAATTTAATTAAATTAATTATAGAATAACCAATACTATCCCTGTTGGAATTACTTTATGCCAAATAAATAGGTGAATTGCAAACAAAAAGAAATCAGATTGCTTATTTGGCAGTGTAAGTGGTAGGAAGAAATGACACCAGGAAAATACACCTTTAGTTTTCACCTTCTGTATTTGAATATTAGCACCTTCTGCTTCAGTTTTCATGGAAGTAAAGTAGGAAAACTGAATTGTGTTTGGGGTACAAATTTTATTTAACTTGGTGACCAAGAACCTCATTTCACTTTATTCACTATGACTCTGTTGAATTGCAGATTAAAGTGATGCTAAAATAATAAATGAGCTGCCTCATAATTTAAGATCAATCTTTATTATTTGGCAAAACTTGCAAAATTCACCATTCTCAAAGATTAAGTTTCTTTCCTTATGTGTTCCATCTTTTGTGTCCTAAATTAAATGTCTTTAAGATTATAGAATCTTGTAGACGTTATGCTTGTTATGATTTCTGAATGTATCTTTAAATGTTCTAAAATATGGAATATATTTCTAAAAGAAAGCATTTTGGTTTGAAACCAAGATTCATATTATTCAATTCAGTGAAAACCAAGTGGACTCTAAAAAATTTAAATGCATTACATACAAAAGGATATTAAAATACGAGAATCTGGGCTGGGGATGTGGCTCAAGCGGTAGCGCGCTCGCCTAGCATGCGTGCGGCCCGGGTTCGATCCTCAGCAGCACCACATACCAACAAAGATGTTGTGTCCGCCGAGAATTAAGAAAAAATAATAAATAAATGTTTTAAAAAAATAAAATAAAATACGAGAATCTGTGATTATAAAGTTGGTTAAAACCAAGAAATTCCATTGCTGTGTCTCTATAGGTTCTAGATCTTCCAAACTCTAGTAACTTGAATTTCTCCTTGTGTGTGCCTATGGAAAGATGCTCAACATATGTCATTTGAGATTTTTCACATTAAAAGACAATGACAGGCCACTACATACCAATCAAAATGGACAAAATCCAAAATACTAACACCGCCAAATGCTGACCTGACTGTGAAGCAATAAGAACTCCCCCTCAGTGTGTGTGGACTGTGAATTAATGCAGTGACTTTAGAAGGAGACAGTTTGTCGTTGTCTTATGAAACTGAACATATGCTTACCATACCATTCACCAGTCATATTCCTTGTTATTTTACAAAGGGGTTGAAAACTTATTTCTACACAAAATCCCACTCATGGATGTTTATAGCAGTTTTAGCCCTAATTAGCAAAACTTGGAAGCAACCAAGATGCCCTTCAGTAGGTAGATGGATAAATTGTAATACATTTAGGCAATGGAATACTGCTTCAGTGTTAAAAAGTAATGAGCTGTCAGGCCATGAGAAGATGTGAAGAAACATTCATTGCATATTATTAAGTGAAGCCAATACAAAACAGCTACATGTTATAGGTTCCAATTATGTGACTTTATGGAGAAATCAAAACTGTGGAACCGGTAAAAAAAGGATCAGTGGTTGAAGGAGTGTGGGGTGGAGTGAGAGATAAATAACAGAGTACAGAGATTTTTAGGGCCTGAAACTTGTATGAAACCAGAGTCATGGATACATATCATTATGCATTTTCCAAAACCCACAGAATATATGGTACCAAAAGTGAATATGAACTATGGACTAAGTGGTAATGATGTGTCAGAGGAGGTTTAACATAGGTATGTACCACTGTGACTTTGGATGAGGAAAGGGTGTGAATATAGGTAAAGGGAATATAAGGATCTGTTATACTCAGATCTGTTATATACCCAAAACTTCTTTAAGAGTAAAGTCTAACTCTATATCTGATGGGGGAAGGTGATATCCAGAATATATAAGGAATTAAAATAATAGCAAAAAAGCCAAAGATTTAAAACTTAACAAAAAATCTAAATGCCCATTTCTCAAAAGAAGATATAAAAGTAGCCATCAAGTATATGAAAAATTGCTCAGCATCACTAATCATCAAGGAAATACAAATGAAAACCACAATAAGGTATCACTTAGCTTCATAAGAATGATTCTTACTGAAAGACTAAAATAACAAGTGTTATTAAGTATGTATAAAAAGGAACACTTGCACACTCTTGGTAGGAATGTAAACTAGCATAGTCATTATGTAAAACAGTATGAAAGTTCCTTAGAAAGTTAAAAAGGGAACTACCTTAAGCTCTAGCAACAATTATTCCTAGATGTATGTCAAAAAAATGAAATTAATATGTTGAAGAGACAACTGCACTTCTGTTTATTACATCAATATTCATAATTTCAAGAAATGAAAACAACCCAAGTGTCCATCAATGGATAGATGGATAAAGAAAATTAGGTACATGCATATAGTGGAACACTAGTCAGTCCTTGTCTTGCTTCTGATTTTAAAGGAAATGATTGCAGTTTATCCCCACTCCATATGATGTTGGCTTTGGGTTTATGTTTCATACATTGAGGTAAATTTCTTCTATATCCAGTTTCTCCAGGGTTTCTATGCTTAATTTTGTCAAAGATTTTTGTATGTATGTATTTATTGAGATTATCATATGATTTTGTCCTAGATTCTATTTATTTGATCAATTATATTTATGGATTTACATATATTGAAAAAATGTTGCATCTCTGATATAAGTTCTACTTGATCATGGTGTACAATCTTCTTAATGTGTTGTTGCCTGTAGCTTGCTAATATTTTATCAAGCAATTAATAAATTATTGCATCTATATTCATCAGGGATATTGGTCTATAGTTATCAGTTTAGGGTATCAGGGTGATACTGAACTCATAGAATCAATTTGTGAGTGCTACTTCCCTTTCCACCTCATGCAATAATTTGAGTAAGATTAGTGTTAGTTCTTCTTTGAAAGTCTGGTAGAGAATCTATCTGGTTCTGGACTTTTGTTGTTGAAAGAGTTTTTATTACTGCATCAATTTTATTGCTTGATATTGATAACTTTAAATTTTCTATATCCTTGGTTCAATTTGGTTAGGTCCTGTGTGCCTATAAATGTGTCAATATCATTTCTCTCTCATTCTTTTGGTTAGTTTGACTAGAGGGCTTATAAATCTTCTGTATTGTTTCAGAGAACCAAATCTTTGTTCCATTGATCCTTTATATTCTTTTTTTATTCTCTATTTCACTAATTTCAGCTTTGATCATAGTTTTTCCTAAACCAGCCATCTATTGGTTTTGGAAGAAATTTACATCAACATTATAAAACATAAAATCAGTAGAAGACTGATTTTGCAATTATTTTTTTCCTGCTTTTCTAGGGCATTGAGATGTAGCATTAGATTGTTTATTTTGGATCTTCCAATTGTTGTTGTTTTTAGTGTGGGAATGAAATATTTTAATATTCCTCTTAGTATGGCCTTCATAGTATCCCAGAGATTTTGTTATGTTGCATCACTGTTGTTGTTTGAGTTCAGAAATTTACAAAATTTCTCCTTCATTTCTTCTATAATCCATTCCTCATTTTAAAGGGTATTGTTCATTCCTCATGTGTTTAAGTGGTTTCTGTAATTTTTTATGCTGTTGATTTCTAATTTCAATCCATTATGATCTTAGAAGATATATGGAATAATATTAGTTTGTATTTGCTGAGACTACCTTTGTGTCCTAAAATAAGTTATATTTTGGAAAATGTACCATGAGTTGCTGAGAAGAAAAGATATTCAGCTCTTGTTGAGTGAACTATTCAATAGATGCCTGTTAGGTCCATTTGATTCATAGTATTATTTGGGCCAGAAGTGTCTTCATTGATTTTATTTCTGGATGACCTAACTTTTGTTTACATTGATATCACTAAGTATTACTGTGTTGAGGTCTTTCTGGGATTTAAATTAAGAAATGTTTCTTTTATGTAATTTGGTGTACAAAACAACATTCAGGGCATAAATAATTACTATCATTATATTTTCTTGTTGGATTTTTTCTTTTCACAGTACTTAGTGCCCTTCCTTATCTCTTCTGATTATCTTTTCTTTGAAATCAGCTTTATCACTATGCACATAGCTACTCATTCTTGTTTTCAGATTATATTTGCATGGAATAATTTCAGTCTGTAGATATCTTGGTTTATAAATGGGTCTCTTACAAACAAATTATGGTTCATCTTGTTTGTTCACTCATTCTGCCAGTATGTGTCTTATTAGCTGAGACCAGTTATATTCAGAGTTATTATGGAGAGATATTTATTATTTCTGTCATTTGGTTTGTTTCATAGATTTAATTTACTTCATTTGCTTAATTGTTCTTCTGAGTGATGCATCCATCTTGAGAGCTCTGGGGTTTGTTTTTTTAGTTCTTTTTGTAGTCTGTCTTCAGGTATTTTCTGTAGATTTAGTAGTGGTGAATTATTTCAGTTTGTTCTTATCATGAAAACTTTTATTTATTCTTCAAACTTTTGTGGATATAGCAAACTTTGCTAAATTCGTTCTTTTGGAGATTGAATAATCTCATTTCAAGCCCTCCTGTCTTTTAAAGTCTGACACAGGAAGTCTGAAATTAGCCTTATTGGTCTACCAACAAATGTGACCTGAAGTTTCTCTCCTGGAGATTTTAATATTCTACATTGTTCTGTGAGCTAGACATTTTGATTACAATGTGTGTTGGAGAAGTAGTTTTTTGATCTTATCTATTTGGTGTTCTTTATCACTCCTTTATGTGGATGTCCATCTTGATCCTAAGGTTTGGAAAATTTTCTTCTATTATTTCACTGAAAATGTTCTTAATGCCATTAGTCTGTATTTCTGAGTCCTCTTTTATCCCAAAGACTCTTAAGTTTGATTTCCTAATATTTTTCCAGAATTGTGTATTCTAATCATGGTCTATTATTTACTTATTTTTCTATTACTGTCTGTTGAGCATTCTATCTCAAATATCTGTCTTTGAGGCCTGAGGTTCTGTTTCTATGTATTCTGGTCTGTTAGTAATACTTTCAAGTGAAATTTTACTTGATTTATTGTATATTTCATTTCTATGAGTTCAGATAGATTTCTTTTCAGAATTTTTACTTATTGAAAGGGTCTTTCAACTCTTGTAATTAGTCTCTATTTCCTAATCTGTTTATTAGATCTTCTTTTAGCTCATTAATCATTTTAATAATCAATTTTTGAAAGTCTTTTTCTAGAATTTCATCCCCTTTCATGTCTGTGTGTTCCTTTGTTGGGGGATGTAACCTTTGGTGGATGACTTTCTTTTTCTTTTTTTTTTTTCTTTTTTTTTCATGTTTTCAGAGGACTTGGACTTGTTTATCTGTTGAGATGTATTCCTCTTCCTCTTTTGTGAGGATGTCCCTTGTCCCTTGACATGTAGTGGCCTCTTGTAATAAGCCCTGTGTTTTTGGTATTCTTAGCTTCAAAATCCAATTACATGATGCTTCAATTACATGGTGCTTCAAGATGCTTCATGTAATCCAAGCATTATTTTCAACTTCTAATGACTCTGAGTTTCCACAGAAACGCTGCTGAATTACTTCCCTGTTTCAGAGTTGCTATAGTATTGTGGGATTTCTTTAGAAACATTTCTATGATTTTGCTCTAGAAGTAGAAGTGCAAGAGTGAGACCTGATGTTCTCCCTCTAGTCATTCCTACTGAGGGCCTTGTCATGGATCTGAGCTCTTGGGCTCCCCTATGCTCTCTGCTCAGTGTCCCCTATGCTCTCTGTTAATGTATTGTTGAAGTTTAAGGAGGGTTGTGAAGGAAGATGTGCTGTCACATTGCTGAGCTGTTCAGCCACAGAGTCTCTATCCTGTGAGCTCATAGTGTACAGTTGCTTCCCAGATTCTCTCAGAAAAATGGGAGATAAGTAACAGCACCAATCATAATGATCAAAATACAGCATTAGAATAAATTTGCGATACCTACCACGGCATGTATCCTATTAATTACCACAAAAATAGGGTGGAGGGGTCAGCATTTCACAACAGCAACAATCAATAGATACAAAATAGGTCTAGGATTAAAGTATACAGCAAGTGTCAACCAATCCCTCCCACTACTAATAACCACAAATGTAGGAATGTTGCAGGAAGTAATTATATAAACAAAATTTTCTTAAAGATAATAAAATTACCACTAAGAAGAAATAAAGTGTAATATGAAAGGGAAGGAAAGGTTGAAATATTCAAAAGATGAACAGAGTGAAGTAGCAAGTGGTAGTTATAAAGGAGGAGTGAAAAATAACTAAAATAGATAAATAGCAAGAGAGATAAAGAAAGACAAGATAATTTGCTATTGAAGAGGGAAGAGAGGAGAGAAGGAGTAAAAAGAGAAACAAAAACAAGAGCCCAAACAAACAAACCCCCCACACACACATGCACAAACACACACACACACATACACACAATACTCTACCTTTCAAAAGTCAAAACCTGGCAAACAATAAATGAGGTTGAGGAAAGGAAAACATAAATGAATTAGGAAGAAAAAAGAAGGAAGGAAACACATAAAAATGAAGGAAAAGAATATTAATCTATAGATATAGATATAAATGTATTCTATGCTATATATTAATCTTTAGATGTGTAGTTATATGTCTATATATAGATATATAGAGAGATAGATACAAATCTATAGATATATTTATAGAGAGAGAGAGCAAGAGAGAAATCTATCTCTGTATATATCTCCATGAGGCAATCAGGCAATCAGCACAGCTAAAGTACACACACACACACACACACACACACACTCACCTTTAGGCTTACACTTAATGGAAAAAAGAAAAGAAGAAAAATTGTGATGGAAAATGCAGGGGTTGTCTCCTCTGTGCTGCTCCAGGCTGTGGACAGGATTGGATGTCGGCTGCCAATGCCACTGTTACTGAGAAAGTGGTGACAACTGGAGTAATGTCCCTACTAACTAAGTAGATGCCCTCCCACGGTGGGGCTGATGCACAGCTCTAAATGGGAGGTTTGGGTGGCTGGCTGCAGTTCTGACTCTACCTTTAGAGTTTGTTGGAGAGGCATCTGCTCTAGAGAGAATAGTGGGGATCCCTGGGGAAATCCACTCTTGGGCAAAGTGACTGACGTTCTGTTCTCCATACTCCACTGCCTACCAATGTGGTCTTCCCAGGGTCAGACCCCAAGATGCAAATGTGCCACCTGTCCACCTTCTGAAGAAACTCTGACTAACCTTGCAAGTTGCCAAGCCCACAGGAAAAGGGGGAGGATGTTCCACTCCATATCCTGTGCCTGATTCATCCTGGGCACTGTCTGATCTGAGCCCACGTTGGTAGCACCCTGCCAGGAGGATTCTAGACCTAATGTCCATGTAGGGACAATAAGCTGTGGCTTGTTATGAACTCTGGCCACTGCAGAAAGCTGCATCAGAAAGCCACCCTGTGGCACTTCCAGGATGGTGTCCTATCAGTTCTCACTTTCCAGCTGAGAGCGCTCAGTGCCCCTCACACACCATCACATTAGAGTTCAAACTGCCACTGTGTACCTTGGTTCCCCTCTGCCAAATTTTCTTCACAAATTCAGTCTTTCTTTCTTCCGGGGTTGCCCCTCTCCTGCAGCGTGAACAAGCCCTGGCATTATCAGATTCCCAAGGTATTCTTCCTCATCTTTGTTCAAAGTGCCCCAATTTCTGACTCTATGATTTGTCCTCACCCCTGTCACCCCCCACACTGGGAAGCAGTATTCCTGCTCAAATCCCAAGTCAAGGAGCAACTGGAAATCACACCTTTCTCTGCTCCATCATCTTTCTGCCCCACTACAGATCTGAACTTTTAAAATATGTACATTATATTTCAAGATAAAAATGCAAAAATAAATATGAATAAAAATTTTAACATAATTTTCTTACCTTACAAAAGATCACGTATATGGTATACTGTCTGAGCTGCAGGAAATTCCTTTAAAGATGAATGGATTGGACAATAGACAATGAGACCCAGACTTTATAAATACACACACTGTCTGTGAGCTTTGTCGAAGACCAGTTTGATTTTTTTTCATGATAATGATGTTTTATTGTTTCTTAATTTTTCTTCTCTATAATAGAAACTTCTATTTTCTTCCTAACAAATAAGTGGTATCTTTGTAGAATATATAGTAGATAACAGCAAAAATAAAAACAACAAACAATCATAAATCCCTCAAATCACCTCACTTTACCCTTCCTTAATGCCCCTGCCTACACTGATCCCTTGGATATTCTCTCAACTGTGATGTTGCAGCAATTTCTTAATGTGCTACTCTCATTTGCTCTTCCTCAAGAGCATTTTCCAAGCTGTCACCTCTTTAAAGATGAAATCTGACCATGACATTCATGTGTCTACATTTTCTGCTGATTAACCAGGATGAATTAATATTTAAACTTCTCAGTTTGGCAGATTGGATCTCTCAAAGCATTCTCTTAATTTGTCTTTCCAGTTTCAATTCCCTACCTCCTGCCTGGTGCCCTAAGCTTTTGCCATGGCTAATGTTCATCCTCTTTTCTGAGCCACTTCAATGACACTTGCCATGCATCTCTGTTTATTTTTCCTGATATGCTGTTTTCTTCTCTCTGTAGACTAAATTTATCCTATTCATCAAAGAACCAGACAAATATTACCTCCCTCCCTCAATATGCTTTCTCAACCTCTCCAAGTTGATCATTCTGTCCTTTATATCCTTCCTGCATTTGACTCTGTGATATTCTGAAATAACAATACTTTTCATCATTGTATCCCCACAGCCTTATATCATGCCTAGAAAAAATCAGATGAATTAAAACATTTATACTAAAGGATTATTAAACTGTTGAGTGGCCTTGTCTTTTATATTTAAAACAATAAAGATGATTAACAGGCTTTACAAAGTGAATTAAATAAGTTTTAGGCAAGACTTTGTATCCAACATAATGCCCACCACAAAATACTTTTTGAGCAAATGGATTATAATAGGAGTGAAGGCTGTGAGTGTGACACAATAGGAACATTCTAAATGAAACCTGACTTGCAGGACTTCTCCCTCAGGTCCCTCATGCATTGGCTGATGGAAGGGCTTACCTAAAGCAAAGTCTGGATGCCACTGACCTCCAGTGTTGACAACTTTTTTCATACTATATATTTCTGGGATCTTCCTTTGGGAAAATCACGATCCAGAAGCTTTTCACATAAGGCAATTCATTTATTAAGACACTTTAAAAAACTGATCATGTGTAACTAATTAAAACAAATTAAAAAATTTAAAAACTATATGACCATGGATACTAAGAAATTATTTCCATGGAAACAGCATGCTAAAAGAAACATTGTTCCTAATAAGGTACACAAATGGAACCTTTAGATAGGGGAATAGGAAGATACAGATCTGGAGTTAGGAAACTGCCTAAGAAGTACAATTGTGAGGACCAGGAACATCTTTCCCAAAATACCAAGGTGAATGTTGATGGACATTTATTTTATTCATTTATTAATAGGCAGTGCTGAGAATTGAACCTAGTGCCTCACACATGCTGGGGAAGTGCTCTACCACTAGGCCACAGCCCCAGTCCTGTAACAGAAATTTTTTAAAGGAAAAATCAAACACAAAGTAATGACACGACACGTTTACGCACAAACTGGGCCATTGGTGCCATGTGGTGTGGTTTTCAAAGTATCATTATCAACTAGCTAACTGCTCATTTATCAACCACCATTAGTTTAATTTAAGCAGAGGAGGCAGTAAATATACACAAACTATTTTAAACCCCTCAAATCCATCATGTTTCTTTTCCTCAGGCAATAAAAAGAAAATTAGAGTGACAACAAACAAGCAAATATTACTTTTTAGTTTTTTATCTAAATAAGGACCAAATGAAATGGCCTACTTTTCACCTAAGGCAGCAACTTCATTTGAAAATTCTCTTTCCAATACTATTTCTTTGGAAACTTTGGAAATGTGTTCTAAAAGATTTACAGTTAAATCTAAGCTAAGATTGATCTAGCTTTAAATTTCCCCTTACCTGAGAAAAGTCACAGGCTCCATAGTCTTAGCAACCAGAAAACTTTTGTCATGACTCTGGTGGAAATAGAGATGGCATAGCATTTCCAACTAATTACTTTGATCTAGATTTTAATTAAGCAACTTTAACAAAGGCTGTTTCTTCTCCATGCTGCCTTCTTGAGTCAGTCTTTCCTGAAATCTCAACTGAGGAGATCAGCATGTTTGTTGTATTCAGGGATTGACTTATCCTTTGAGATTTGGTAAAAGTTTATAAATAAAAGAAGTTTGCTATCTCCTCTAAGAGAATATTTTCATTCACTAACATCCTCAGTGTGGATTCACTGTGCTAAGTGCTGTAGATAATTCCTGGACTTTTAATTGTTTTCATTTCTGCAAAGGAAGAAACTGTATCCAGAGAAACTCATACCCAAGGCTATAAAGGGAGCTTTGGGATACTGAGCCAGTGTCAGGTCCACAAAATTGTTTTCTGACCCCCAGTCCTGTGTCTTGCACATCCCTGAACACAATAATTTAATGAACTTTCTCTGTTTCTATATGAGAATCCCTTAATCAGTGTTGAATATCCATTGTCAAACTTTCACTTAGTTATAGGAGAAGCAGGATCATATGTGTTTTAGTCAACTTTCAGTTGCTATGACCAAAAGACCTGAGAAGAACAAGGTAGATAGAGAAAGTTTATTTTGGCTCCTAGTTTCAGAGGTTCAGAGCTATAGTAGGCAGACCTCTCAGCTCTGGGCCAAAGGTGAGGCAGAATACCCTGGTCCAAGGGTGTGATAGAGAAAAGCAGCTCAAGACAAGGCAACCAGGAGTCAGAGAGAAAGCCCTGCTCACCAGGGGCAAAATATAAACCTCAAATGCACAGCCCTGGTGTCCTTCTTATTTCTGCCACACACTTCATGCCTATAGATACCACCTGTTAATCCATATCAATGAATCAATCCACTGATAAGGCTGAGGCTTTCATTTCATCTCTCAACATTTTTTTTTTTGTGTGTGTGTGTGGTGCTGGGGATTGAACCCAGGGCCTTGTGATTGTGAGGCAAGCACCCTACCAACTTAGCTACATCCCAGCCCTGAACATTTTTGCATTGCCTCACACACAGGCTTTTGGGGGACACCTCATATCTAAACCATAACAGTGTGAAACATAGCAGCTCATTTGTTTTAAACACACCTTCTCTGATACAGGCTAAATAAGAACTTGCATTCTTTTCTGAATCCCCAGATACAGAGAAGCCAAAAGTAAGAAGGACAAATTATTGCCTGGAATGACTTATTTATAGCAAATATTTAGTACTATGAATTTTTTCATAAGTTTTGCCTAAGAGCTGTTTTCAAAGAAAGAACAATAAAAAATCTGAGTATCCTGGGAATGAGTGGAAGTAAGAAGACAAACTGCTGAGAGTGGAATTCCATCAAGATTTGTTCCCAGCATAGTTTCTGTAATGTCATTTTCAACTTAGTGTAAGGAATTTGTATGTGTGTGTGTGTTTCTACCAACATTTCCTTATCAATACATTGACTAAAATTCAATCACACTCTACAAAATATATTAAAAATTCTTTAGTGCTTTTGAAGCACCAAGGACTACCAAAGACTTTGCTTTATGAGGCAGAATCAAGGGTGGCCTTCTATGGTTGGTAATAATATATAGCTACCAGGCCTATAAATACCGATTCCACCCAGATATTTTGACCAGATTAACTAGAGATCACCTCATTGTCCAGATGAAAAGTTATACAGATGCCTTGAGAGTGATCCAAAGTTAATAATATTCAGTTCAGAATGTAAATAAAGAAGGGGGAAAAAGCACAAAAATATGGAAATCATGTCAGGATTTAGAAGACTTTATTGTCAAGAATCTATTGGAAATTGTGTCTTGTAGACAATCATGGAAATATCACTAGATTTGGAAGAAATAATTCAGTTGTGAATTACAGAATAATTTTATAAAATTAATTGCTCATCACCTTTCCTAAATATCTAGCAAGTTGAATATGGAATAGTCTATACCTACTTTATAAAACAGGAAATGCAGTTTTAAAGTGCTTTATTAAATTACTTGTCAAAGTCACTATCGTTAGTAAAAAGCGAACCAGGACAGAACAATGAAAGTCAGAATCAAATTAGATTTTTATTTTGTATTTTCTGATCCTAAATCTGATGTTCCTTTACAATAATATGAGAAAAAAGGTGTTAAAATATTCTCTGGAAGATACGGCAACAGAGACCAGGCTTATTTTCTACCTGAAACAACAATAAAAAACAAAACACAAAATGTATGGAACAAGAGTTTTCAGACATCAGTCAAGGAAGAACCATGATCCCTGGAAGTGAAAAATGAATGAGGCGAGAAAATTAGGAAAATCCAATTGTGGTTATAAGTTTCCAAGTTAGAGTACCAGATAAGAGAGAGAGAAGAGAGGGTAGGAGAACCTAACAGAGAACTTTACGTAATAGACCTTTACAGACTGCTTCTGCTAACAAGGGAAAATTACACACTCTTTTTTAGTACATATAGGACATCTATCAAAGCAGACAATTTCTGGGCCATAAAATAAATCCTAATATATATAACAAGGACCTAAGTGATATCACACAGAATGGTATAAAACTTGCACATATACTGTGGTATAAGTTCAAATGTGTACTAATATGCTAAAACAACTACTAAAAACACACACCAAATTGTTTTAACTAACAATCCAATTAAGAAGACTCTCCAGTAATTCTCAATAATTCAAAAGAGTTCATAAATATAGACTATATGAAGAAATGATGAAACAAATACCAAGATGATAGATTTAATCCAAGGATACCATATACACATTCAATACAAATGGTTAAAACTCTCCAGTTAAAGGCTAAGATAATCACATTGGATTAAAAAGCAAGATCCAAGAATATGCTTTATTAAAGACCCCAATTCAAATATGAAGTAACAAAAAAAATCTATTTGTACAAGAAGAAGCTATACCATGTTAATACTAACTACTAATACTTAACAAAATATAACTACATTACTATCAAACAACGTAGATTTTTAAGTGAAAGAGTATTAACAAGAAAGGCCAGGGTGTAGCTTAGTGTGGTAGAGTTCTTGCACAGTATGCATGCATACGGCTCTGGGTTTGATTCACAGGGCTGTCAGTAAAAATAAAAGAGTATTACTGGAAATAATGGCAGGCACTTCCTAATGAAAAATGGTTAATTTAGCACACAAGAATAAGCATCCTGAATGTTTAGGCAGAATTTCAAAGCACATGAAGTAAAAAGTTTTAGAAAAGCAAGGAGGGATAGACTAAGTCACAATAATAGAGATTTCCATACCTCTCATTAACTGATAGAACAGGTTGAAAAAATCAGTGAGGATATGGAAAACTCAAGCATTATCTATCAGCTTTACATAACTGACATTTGTAGAAAGCCTCTGCCACAAAGGGCAAATTATATATTCTTTTCAAGTACACATGGAACATCTATCAAAGTAGATAATTCTGGGCCATAAAATAAGAAAATTCTAAAATAAGTAAATTCCAAATCATACAAAATGTGCTTTTAAGTCATATAGATAAAATTAGAAATTAATAATAAAAAGCTAAAAACCTTGAAACTATTTTGGAAAATAAGTGGCACAAATTAAGTAACCTATGGGTCAAAGAAGGAATCAAACAGGATACTGAAAATCATTTTGAATGAAAATGAACCAGAACCTACCAAAACTTGTCATATAAGCTAAGATAGTGCCTACAACATTCTGTGTGCATGCATGTACACATGTGTATCAGAAAAGGATTCAAATGAGTGACCTTAGCTCCACCTTAAAAACAGAGTACATGTGAAATGTGATCAAATTAAACCTAAAGTAAGTAGAAGTAAAAAAAAATACAGAAAAGAAATAAATTAAGACTAGGAAGAAGAAATCAGATCATAAAAAGAGAGATCAAGATCAAAATCTGGTTCTTTCAAAGATCAATACAATTGACAAACCTCTAGTGACGATGATAGATGGGGGTAGGTAAGAGAGATGAACTCAAGTACCATTGTCATTAATGGAAAGATTGTTAGTACGGAGCCTACAATGTTCAGAGGAGTGTTAAGGCAAAATTATGGACAACATCATGCTAGTATGTGGCAAATTAGATAAAGGGAAAAAATTCCTTGAAAGCTCCCTGAAAGACAAATAGGTAATTGAATAGTGCTTTCTCTATCAAACAAACTGAATTTGCAAACTAAGATAATTCAAGGCCCAGGTTTTACTGGTGAGATTTATCAACCACATAAAGACGAAATGTTACCTGTAATGTTAGCCAACAATCAGTAAGAAAGTGGGCAAAACATATGAACAGACATTTCACCAAAAGAAGAAAAATGAATTATTAAACACATAAAAAGATGTACAACCTTTGTCATTTGGGAAATGCAAATTAAAACAATGAGATTTCCTTAGACCCTAGAATGGCTAAAATGTGTATCCTTACCCAAACAATTTGGGAATGATGTAGAAAAACTTGGTCTTTTTGTATCATGTTAGTGGGAATTTAAAAAATTACAATCATCTTACAGACCATTACATTTTGTTGTTGTTTGAATGTGTGATATTCCCCGAAAGTTCCTGTTAATCCAGGAATGTTCAGAGTTAAAATGATTGGATAGTGACAGCTGTAAGCTAATCAGTCCACCGACTGACTGTGTGGTGACTGTGGGCATGTGGGGTATGGCTGGAGGAGGTGGGCCCCTGGGGGCCTGCCTGGGAAGAAGCATCTTCCCTGTGCCTCTTCCCACCCGCTTTCCTGTCTCTGCTTCTGCACAAAAGCATGAGTTAAGCAGCTTTCCTGTGCTGGGCCCTCCTGCCATGATGTCCTACCTCACCTTGGTCCCAGAGCAATGGAATCAGCCATGTATAGACTGAGACCTCTGAAACCACGAACCCCAAATAAACTTCGCTTCCTCTAAGTTGTTCTTGTTGGGTATTTTGGGCACAGAAATGAAAAGCTAACCTGAACATACATATACCTGTGACTTGGGCATTTCACTGTTATGTACCTGAGAAAAATGAGGGCACATTGCCCCACAAAGATATGTAAAGAAGTGTTCATAAGATTTTATTTCTATTAGCTCCAAACGAAAAACAATCAAAATGTTTATAAATAGATGAATGTTTAAATTAATTGTGTTATATTCTTATAATAGTATACTATTCAGCCATAAGAAACAAGAGATTTTGGCTATGTATGACAAAATAAATGAAATGCAAAAATAATTAAGCTGGAAGGAACCCAGAGCAAAAATAAATTGTACATTTCATGATTCCATTTATGCAAAATTTTAGAGAATTCAAACTATAGAAATAGAAAATAGATTAGAAGTTGCCTAGGGATGGGAGAAAAAAATAAAGAGGCCCAAGGATGGGTTTTAAAGGTACACATTAACTTTGGGGGGTAATGAACTTTTGCTATTTTGATTGTTGTGATGGTTTGATTGTGCATGTGTGTCTGTATCAGAACTGACTAAACAATTTGCATTATATGCTGTTAATTTTATGTTCATAAAGCAGTAAAAATATTCTTCTCCTGACCAAAGTATTCAGTAGTATTGATAATTAATTTCTGAACTAATGACTAAAGAAAAAAATACTATGCAATTTAGATTTACATGAAGAGTAAAACATTATCTCATGTGGTCTTTGCACTAAGACCTAACAGAAAATGACTCAAATGTCCATAAATAGGTAAAAGATTATACAAGATATTGTCTATTCTTACAATCAATGGTATACTACTTAGTCACAAAAAGAAAACACTTTGATACAGGTAACCACATGGATCACTCTCAGTATTATGACTACCTTTCCCAAATACATAAGAACATTTGGATAGTAATTTTTTTAATCTGGTGAATATTTGTACTATGGATATTTTTGCTAGATTGCTTCCCAAGAAATGATACTAGTGAATCATGATTTGACTAATTTGCCTCCAATTTATTTTGGGGAGAAATAGTGACTTTTTAAAATGTAAGATAGCAGATATATCTTAATTACAAGATATTTAAGATTATAAATTATATCTTAAGTATAAGATAAATTGCAACACATAACTTTGTTTACCTTCATTTCCAGGGGATGCTATATTCTTGCCTGTCAATTCATATTTCAATAGTGGTAATGAATGGATAGTACCTCCACATTGTGCAACTTTGCAAACATTTTTACCATCATTCCTGGCCTTGTCTTAATTCCAAATACTTTAGGAAAAAAAAAAAAAACTTGACTCTAGAATGATGACTTTGTCCTTCATTTTCAGAATCATCTTGTCTGCACTTGAATCATTCCAACTTCACAGGAAAATTTTAAATTATTTTTTCTAAACATAAAAAATTCTATTGAGGTTGTTTTTGAGTTAATTAGTAGTAAAAGCTTTATCATCCTGTTGAGTATTCTCATTCACTCCACATTTATTCAGCTCCCTTTCACGATCTCCAATAAAGTTTCATTTTTTTCATATATCTCTTGTATACTTATGTTATTGTTACTGAAGTTCTTTTACGCTTTTTTTTCCATAAAAGTACCCTCAGGGTGATTTGAAGATGGGATTAAAGCAGTAGCTATTTTGTAACTCACACCTGTTGAGGTGTATCTGCTGGCTTACTTCCCAGGCATGGGGCTGGCGCCTATCTTGCAAATATTGTTCCTGTCCCTGGAATTTTTCTAAGTGTTTCTAATACCCAGTTGAGAGATGTATTCAGTTCCATGATGAAGGAAACCAGCTTCCATGGTAGGACACTCTTCTGTCCATCACAGGCAATGTGAACTGATACAGGTCTTACTCTGTCCTCCTAGGTTCCTGCTCATGCTGTGGTTCCAGTTCATCATTTGTCTTTTACTTCCATTCATCTTCCCTTCCCTGACAGCCTTCCCCCATGAACTTGAATCCCCATATTAGACTCTCAATTTACATCCAAGACCTTCTGTTTTAGTATCTTACTTGTGTGTGCATCTGTCTAAGGCTTTAGCCACTTTAAAGAAAGATTCCCTTTCATCTTGGGTTCTTGTTCTCATGTTGGAGTGGTTAAAACATCAGTGCACACTCAGTGCCACCCTTCTTGGAAGTTTGCCTGCCCTCATTGCTTTCTGTCCCATTTGTTAACGTCAGTTGTGTCCTATAGATAGGGACTCCTAAGCACTCTATGTGACAGAGCAGCTTTAAAGATGGCAAACCAGACTGAATGCACAGTTGTTGAACTTACAATCAGCACCTTTTCTTATGTCTCAATCACTCATGCATTTTCCTCTTTAATGAATTTGTGATCCTATAAGAGTCATTGGCTTTAATCACCCATAACATAAGGTAAAAATGAACACGAGAAAGGATGATTTTTACTTATATATATGTTCAAGTTTTCCCAATATTTCTTGTGGAAGGCTTTGCAGTTAGTGTTCACTGTCTCTGAGTTAGCCATATTATTTCTTAGGTTTTCTTTAGAATTCAACTTAAAGCAGAACACAAGGAACATGCTGCCATCACTTCTGGGCTTCTTATGAATGCAGAGGAAGGCAGAAGCCAGGCTGTGGTTGGGCATGAGTTCCCCATCATCCAGCCTGCTCAAGGATCCTCACTTGTCCATGTGGAAAACGCAAGATCCTGAGGGCTCCTGATGAGTCATGAGTTTACAGGGAAGTATTCGTCCTCGACCTTTTATTCCTCTACCCCATTTTGAAATCTTGGGAAGGAGAAAGCATTTGTAGGCACAGAAACAAACTCATGGATTAGGACTCTGTTGTAAACCCAGCTAACTAAAGGGAAAAAAAAAGGAAAAAGAGAAAAAAAAAAAGTACTTCCTCATGTTCTTCATCGGGGCGTTGTCACTTGTGGGTGTGCAAATGAGCACACGCATACAGCTGACTGACGTGGAGCTTTTGTGGAAGCATCAGCTTTGAGGACCTCCCTCCCGTCCAGTCTTGTGCACCTCTTAAAAGGTCTTAGTTGTCAGCACGACTTAACCAACCTGACCTTTCCACCAAAAATGACTGAACACCACAGAAAGGAATTTTGGTGTGAATTGAGATAGCCAGAAAGGCTGAGCTCTTTGTCATTAGTTTGGATAGATTCAGAGACAACTGGAACTTCCCTTGACTCACTGTATTCTGCCTTGTTTAATTTAAGACAGGAACCAAAAAAGCCTGTCAGAAAGTGCAGGACCATTTTGTTACCTGATTTTAATCTTGGTAATATAAGTAATGTAGGGAGGAAAATATTACTCTTATTTTTTTTCCTTTTTAGGACATTTGAGCCTTTTTGCTAATTATGTCTACCTGCTAGAATGAAATATATACAAAGACAAAGTCAGGAGGTTTAGACTCACATGTCAGATTATACTATTTATGCATGTTCCTTTTTATTGCTTTTCTAATTCTCTGTTTGCTTGGTTATGACTTAAGAGTTTGGGTTAGAGTTCTCAAAGTCATTTTCTCCGTCTAAAAATTAATAATTATTTCATTCCAATGCTCTCCTGTAACATATCACTCATTTTTCAGTTACATAATTCATTATACCATTAGTGTGACAACGAAATCTAATGCTACAAATGAGTTAATTATGCAATATTAGCTTTCAAATGGTTCAACATGCAAAACTATTTTGCCACTTCTCAAAACTGCCTGCTTTTTTTTCACACGTATCAATGTTATAACAATGAAACAAGGCTGGGAAGAAACATTGGTAGCCTGAGAAATTATAAAAGAAAGAGATGGGTTGTATTTTCAATTTTATTAAAATTCTTATTTTCCACTGGCTATATGCTTTTTAAGCTTGGCCTAATTTCCTTTTGGCTGTGGGCAATTTTTCATGGGTTATACAATCTCTTCATAAAACACAACCTATTCCATTATCACATTACATACCTCTATAGGCATATACTATTTTTCTCAATTTAGAGGTGGGGAAATAAAAGCAAGAATACTTTTCAAGGTTTTGCACTTTTCATCAAAGTACAATTTACTGGGTTTTGCTCCTGGTCACATGTTATCCAATATGCATGATGAAATATTTGAAATCTTTTTATATTCTGATTTATATAAATCTCTTAAATAGGTAAGATCATTTTTTTGTAATTTTCAATTGATGAATTATATTAATGTAAATTTTGTTTTTTTCTTTGGTTTCTGTAAGTGACATACATAAGTTAATATTTATTGTATATTTATTCTATAGTAAATATTTTTTACACAAAGTAAAAAAATTGAATTGTGTTAATCAAGTTTAGATTTTTTTTCCAAAAGTTAAACTTCTTCTTCATTGAATGCAAAGAAACTTCCTGTTGCTGCTATCTCATTGTTTCTTAAGTTAACGAGTCTCTTCAATCTAAACAGTCTACCCAAAATCTACCTCCGTTTCAGGGTTTGTTTTATGTAGTTATGTTTATATTAATTATTCTCTTTAAGTTACCTGTCCTTGGATTCTTGGAATCTGATTGGATCTGTCCCACTTGATAATCTCCAACCACCATTCTCTAATTCCACTTACAATCTACTTGCCCCCCCAACACCTTTGGAACTTGGAGATGAATCCAGGGGTGCTTTTACCACTGTGCTACATCTCAGCCCTCTATTTTTTATTTTGTACTTTGATAAAAGGTGCTCACTAAGTACTGAGGGTTGTGCTAAGTTGCTGAGGCTGGCCTGGAACTTGCTGTCATCCAACCTCATCCTCCCAAGTCACTGAAATTACAGCCATATATCTACTGCATCTGGCACAATCTCTATATTCTAAATTAATTGACTTGAAAATTTATATCTGCAAACTCACCCCAAAGAAGTACTTTAACAGTGTTTAAAAGACAGAAATCCTGGAAGAGTCATCTTCAGAATTCAGAGTCTATATTCTGGGCACCAAAGAGTCTTGTCCCCAAAGCAAAAAGAAAAAAAAAAAAAAACAAAAACATCCCATTCCAAAGTTCCCCAAAGTCTCATTTCCTTGCTGTGTAATTTTAAAGTCCCAGATCTTACCTATAGCTCATCAGCTCAAAATTATAAAATCTAGTCATATAAATGAGGTGTGGATGAGAGGCTGCTCTCTTTCCTGAAGGCTCTGAGGGAGAACCTGTTTCCAAGTTCCTTCAGACTGTTGGCAGATCAGTACTTCATAAGGATAAGATCCAGTTCCCTTGTGAGCTACACTTGGTCTGGAACTTCACTCTGCTCATGGAGACTAGCATGACATATGCAAAGTCTCTTTTCCAACAAAACAAAGCACATTTTAATGGGCCTCTGGGATCTTTTCCATCACCAACCACCATTGTCTAATTCTTTGGACACTGGGAGCTCAACAGCTTAATTTTATTGTAACCCTAACTTCAAAAAGTAGTGCAGGCCCCACAACTTAGGGAGATTGCTCCCCACTTGACACTAGCACAAGTCCTAGGCCTCCCATGTTTATAAACTACCTGACTGTGAATTGGGGATTCCTCAGTCCCCTCCTAATGTCATTAATGTACAAGAATGGCTCACAGGACTCAGGCAGTTTATTCATGTTTACTGTTTTATGAAGGAGTAGACTCGGGAATAGTCAAATAGAAGGGATATACAGGACAAGGTAGGGGTGTGTGCGGTATAGGGAGCCTTCACATCCTACCTGGCTTGCGTCTTCCTGGCACCTAAATGTAGGTACCAAGTAGCAAGCTCTCCCCCTCCTTTTCCTGGGAGTCAGTGAGTGGAACTGGATGTTATAACTAAGTCTCCATCTGTTATTTCTGGTACCCAGTCCTGTCCTGCAACTCTGTTCATCTCATTAGCATCAATGCAGTTGGGATCAATGGGGCTCATTATGAATAATAAAAGACACTCCTATTAGGAAATTCCAAGGGCCTCATGAGTTCTATCTAGCCACTGGAACAAAGACCAAATATATTTCTTGTTACCCACAGCAGGATAGTTCATCATATTCAGTCTGAGGAATGAGGCAGGGCAACTTTGGCAGCCACCATAGGTGGAATCTCCTAGAAGCACTCAGGAGCCTCATGCCTCTCTTTCTTTTCTTTTTCCTGATTAACCAGGCCTGAGTTCTAGATGGGTCTGGTCTTCTCCACACATATCTACTGGTTCTGAAAAGCAAGGTCCTGGCATTTCATTTATTTATCTTACCTTGTCTTCCACTTACAAACTACTTTGCCTAGATATATTTAACTTATTTTAGGGTGTTTATTTATTTAATATTTATTTAATAACTTATTTATTATAGGGTATTTTTTGGTAAAAATTTACAACTATGATTGCTAATTTTAGTTTCCATTCTGCCATAGGAAAATTTGGATCTTGGCATTGTGATGTTACAATAAAACTGAATTTATTTTGTTTAGTTATTGGTGAAGGAATCTAATACTTTCATCCAAAATACATAGGATGTACAGAAGAGACAAATGGATATGCATGTAATTGAATTAATATTGAAAATAGAAGAGAAAGTACACATTGTAACTATCAAGTGTCTAAGTTTGAATTTGTAGCATTGATTCTGTGGTAAACAGAGATTCCTTGACATTTTCATCTTAGCATTGTTTGGTGCTACCTACGTCTGATGCCAGGAGAATCAATACAATCTGAGAAATAATAGAGTGAACATAGTGCTTAAAACAAAAATGCTCATGTGACACTAAAATAACAAATATTTATTGGATGCTTTCTGTATATGTCAGTACCTCTTATTTTTCAGTGCTCTAGAGAATAGGTTACACACATAAACAGACAAGATACAAATTATCTATAGCCAAGTATATAAGTGAAAGATTTAGGATGCTAGAAAATAAATGCTACTTATAAAAAGCAATTGAACAGAATGAAAAAATGTCAGAATGTTAATTTTTTGGAAAGAAATTCAATTTTAATCATTTCTGGAAGAAAAGCTCAATGTACCATTTGAACTAGACTTGAAGTTCTTGAAGAACAAAAGGGACATTGCTGTATGGTCATTTGGACAAAAATGTAGATGGGGGATGCAGGACAAAGGCCTTAGGTGCACTGTCACCAGAGAAGAGATGTCCTCAGAACTAGGCCCTGAGAAGTCCCCAGGGAGGGGATGTCAACTCATGACCAGAAGGGTCCTTGACACACATAATAGAAAAAAATTTCAACTTATATCAGCAGAATCACACAGATTTATTTAGGAAACCCAGGAAAATACATTCAAGGGAGAATGTAGGGCATTCTTAGAGGGAGGGAAGCTTTTGGAGTTTTCAGACTCTTCTTTTAAAGGGAAGTTGGTTGGTGTGTGGGACGGCATGTGGAGATGAAGTCTGTCTGGTCATTTTCAGGATCCTTAGGCGGATATGGTTTCCAGTCCCTGAATTATAGATTTCTTAAAATGTTGCATCTCTCTTCTCACAAACTACTTATAGGTGGGCCGACTTAATAGTACACAAGACAATTACCCTAAGGGAGTGAATTTATAGTTACCTTTAAGGTTTACAGATTTCCCAGAAATTTTGGAGTGATGGATCTGGGTGAGACTGGCTTGGAGAAGTGACAGGTGTCAAAAAGTGTGAGGAACTTCAGATTAAAATTACATTTCTTTGTCCTTCCCTGTTTTTAACTGTTTCTAACCTACCTCAAGACCATGTTTAATGGTCTCAGGTGGGTAAAAGAGCATAGGGCTGGAGTTCAGTTGAGGGGGTGAGTGAGAAGAAATGAGGGTAGTAGAGGTGACGAGGGTGAGGGATGGGAGAAAGGTCAGTTACAGTAAGGATTTCAGAGGTTTCTCTGAAAGAAATGAGGACACCATGGGAGTCTTTGAATCAACATTGAAATAATAATAGGATTTGTATTTTATTTGATTGATGGATTTCAGTACTGGGGATTTAACTCAAACACAGTCTACTACTGAGTCATATCCTTGGCTCCTTCTATATTTTTTATTTGGAGACAGGGTCTCACTAAGTTTCCCAGGCTGGCAGATTTAAAATATTGCATGCTCCTGACTCAGCCTCCTGGGTAGCTGGGATTAACAGGCATGTGCCACCAGGTCTGGCTTAGGATTTATATTTTAAAGTGATCACTGGGCTGCTTTATTTCAAGTATTTGTTTGGAACAAAGCCAAGTCAAGGAACTGTTTAAAACGCTTCTTTGGTAATCTTCACGTGTTAGTCAACTTTTTCTCTCTGACCAAAATACCTGACAAGAGCAACTTAGAGAAGGAATAATTAATTTAGGCTCACAGTTGCTGAGGTTCAGTCCCTGGTTAGCCAGCTCTATTGCTATGAGCCCAAGATGAGGCAGGACATCATGGCAGAAGGGTGGGGCGGAGGAAAGTTGCTCAGCTAATTAGTCAGAAAGCAGAGAAAGGTGGGGTGGGCAGAGTCAGGAACAAAATATAATTTCCAAGAGCATACCTCCAGAGACCTACTTCCTCTAGCCATGCCCTACCTGCCTACAGTTACTGTCCAGTAATCCATTCAGATTATTAATCCTTCACATTGATTAATCTACTGATGAGATTACAGCTCTCCAATCACTTCACCTCTGAACATTCCTGCATTGTCTACCACATGAGCTTTTCAGGGACACTTCACATCTCAACCATCACTCTTAACCCTTCAGAGAAGATGGAGTTAGGATGGCAAAATTCTTGAATGGGTGAGAGAGACTGGGATCTCTCTAACCAGGGTGTTAGAGATGGAGATAAAAATAGTGGTCAATTGTTGATGTATTTTGAAAATGTAGCCAAGACCATGCAATAAAGGGTTGGTTGTCAGTGTAAGAATAAGAAAGGACTCAAGGACAAATCAACATTTAGGCTTGGGCATTTAGAAAGATGGAATTATCCACTGAGATGAGGAACTCAGGTAAAGCAATTTGGGAGATAGCATAAGTTCAGTGTTGGTTACATCAACTTTGAAATGTTTATGAGATAGCCAAGTGGAAAAGTCTATTAGATATTCAAGTACAATTGTTTACTAGATATCAAGGTAGAAATTAGAAGTGTGCAGACAAAGAGTGGAGATGTAAATTTACATCCAAGAGACAATGCAGTATCATCAGGGGAAATAGAGTAGAGTACTGAGGATACAGTGGTGCACTTAAAATGTAAGAGGTAGAAAAGGAGGAATAGGAAAGAAGACTGTATCAGGAGAGGTCAGAGTAGTCAGCGAATACCAGAGGATGCAGTGAGTATCAAAGAAAGGGAGGGATCATTAGACAGGTGTGGTCAACAAGGGGTGCTGGGGAACCAAGTACTGCAAGGGTTGAGGATTGATTATTGTCTCAAGAAACTGAAGTCTATTGTTGACTTCAACAGAATTAGTTTCATCCAAGTGTGGGTGATGGCTTGTGTAGAATGCATTTAAGGGAGACTGGAAAGAAAGGATGTGGTTAAAGTGAGTTTAGATAGCTCTATTTACAAAGCAAAGATAAGCAACAGAAGAGAGCCCTGGCTGATGAGGAGATGGATCAGGGGAGGGTTTCCCTCCCTCCCTCCCTCCCTTCCTTCTTTCCTTTCTTCCTTTTTCTTTTACCAGAGATTGAACTCAGGGGCACTCGACCACTGACCCACATCCCCAGCCCTATTTTGTATTTTATTTAGAGACAGGGTATCCCTGAGTTTTTTAGTGCCTTGCTGTTTCTGAGCCTGGCTTTGAATTGAAAATCCTCCTGCATCAGCCTCCTGAGCCACTGGGATTACAGATATGTGTCGCTTTGCCCAGCTGGTTTCTGTTTTCAAGGAGAGAAAGGTAGCATGCTTCTGTGCTGTCGAGGACTGTCATGTAGTTGCAAAAGATGATTATGGAAGAGAGGAGAAATTTAGGATGGCAAAATTCTTGAATGAGTGACAGACTGGGATCTAATGCCCAAGTGCAGCTCATTATTACAACAGGCAGGAAGGTGGAGTGCCTGGACATGGACGCTGCCCCTGTAGGTAGCAGGTACACGTGGCAGAAGCAGAAGGCAAGATTGGTCACTAGAGTGAAGATGAGGAAAGAAGTGAAAGAATCTTTTTGAATTATGCTGAATAAACTTGATAAATATATGCAGAATTTTTATTGTTGCATATTATATGAATTGTGCTGATATGCTTTTACATCGATCTTGTTTAGCTTTGGCTTATTCTTGGCCTTTTTTGGTAGAACTATGGGCCAGCATGCTTCTTTTCTAATAGTCTTTCCAAATGTCATGCTGTCCTGGAGTTTTGTTCTGTCACTTTCAGATGCTCTGTGTTTGAGATTCACTTTATTCTACAACTTAAATATCTTATAACCTACTGTTTGTGAATGGCGTTTAGTCAGTTTGCATTAATTTTTATTTTAACATAGTTTTGCTTTTCTATTAGAGGATTGTAACTATACATAGCATTTGGGTTCATATTGACAAAATTTTACACACAAGGAATTTTATTTCAATCGCCATTTCCCCTCCATTTCCTTATTTCCTCCTTCTTCCTATTCTTTCTCTACTGATCTTCCTTTCTGTCCTTTATTTATTTATTTTTGATCGGTACTTTCTACATAGACATAAATGTTAAATCCCCTTTGGTAACTTTATCTATGTATATAACATGAACTTATTAGATTCATCACACGTTTTCCCCTCGCCTTCTTCCATTCCTCTCATTCTCCTCCTCTTTCTCCACTGATATTACTTATATATTTATGTTCTCCAAACCTCTCCCCAACTGCCTATTCTTTATTTTGCTCTAGCGTCCACATCAGAGAGAAAACATTTGAATCTTGATTTTCTAAGTCTGGCTTATTTCTTGTAGCATAATTTTCTCCAGTGCCATACATTTAATGACAAATTCTATTATTTCTTTTTTTATGGCTGAATAGAACTCTATTGAGCATATATACCATATTTCCTTGATCCATTAATCTATTAACAGGCATCTGGGTTGATTCCATAATTTATTGTGAATTGTGCTGTTATAAACATTGACTGGTTATATTATGCTAATTTAAGCCTTTTGCATAAATGCTGAAGAGTAGAATAGCTAGGTCATATGGTTGTTCTATTTTCAATTTTTAGGGAATTTACATTCTGCTTTTTAGAGTGGTTGTAGTAATTTGCAGTTATACCAACAACATGTGAGTGTACCTTTCCCCCATATCCTCATTAGCATTTACCATTATTCATATTATTGATAGTTGCCATTTTGACTACAGTGAGAGAGAATTTTAGTGTAATTTTTACATTTCTGTGATTACTAGATATGTTAAACATTTTTCCATGTATTTATTGGTTATTTAGTTTTTTCTTTTGAGAAATTGCTTTTTAGTTCTTTTGCTCATGTATTGATTGGGTTATTTTTTATTGCATTGAGTTTTTTATATACACTGGATATTAATTCCTTGTCAGAGGAGTACCAGGCAAAGATTTTTCCTATTCCATAGGTTCTTTTTTCATGCTCTTAATCATTTTATTCAATGTATAGAAGTTTTTTTAAATTTCATGACATCCCATTTGATTCTTGGTTTTATTTCTTGATCTTCAGACATCTTGTTGAGAAAGTCAGTGCCTGCATCATTGTGATATAGTGTGGAGCCTAAGTTTTCTTCTAGAAGTTGCAACATTTGTGGTCTAGTTCCTGTGTCTTTGATCAAATTTGATATGACTGATGTTCAGGTGATAGGGATCTGGTTTCATTCTTCTGCTTATGGACATCCAGTTTTCCCAGCTCCATTTTTTAAAAAGGCTGTCTTCTCTCCAAGAAATATTTTTGGCACCTTTGCAAGTATCATATTGTTATAGTTAAAGCTTTGTTCCAGGGTTTCATAAACTGACTTCCAGACCACTCACATATAATCGAATCAAGCCTTTATTGAAGCACACTGGTGGCGGCTGACCAGAACATAAACCTGTTCCCCTGATCAGCCCCGAACAATTGCAAGGGCACTCCTTATAAGCCTGAAAACCGCAAAAGGGATGTTCAGGGGGTCTAGACAATGCAAGCAAGCCATGTTTAGAAGTGGGACAGTGCAGTCAAGCAGAGGGAAGCCTAACCAATCACAGTTAGCCCAGTCACCCCAGTTACAGAAACAGAGCCCCATTACCCTAGATACAGAAATAATACCCCATTAGGTAGTTCCGTGTTCTTAAAGGTTTCTATAGCAAAAGGAAAAGAACATCTTGCTCTTCTACTTGGCATGGTTGTTTTACAGGATGAAGTCATAAAACAAAATGGAGTCACTTTTGCTCCTACTATTACAATATGGCTGTATGGATATGAGTTTGTCTCTATATTTTCTGCTATGTTCCATTGATCTTCATGTCTATTTTGATTTAAATACCATGCTGGTTTTGTCACTATAACTCTGTAGTATAATTTCAACTCTGGTGCCTCTTGCATTGCTTAGAATTATTTTGGGTATTATGGTCTCTTAAGTCTCTTACTCTTCTAAAGGAATTTAGAGATTGATTTTTCTAGTTCTGTGAAACGTGTTATTAATATTTTGATGTGGATTGCATGGAATTTGTATATTATATTTGGTGATATGACCATTTTAACAATTCTGCCTTTCCAAGAACATGGGAGATCTTTCCATCTTCTCAGGTCTTCTTCAATTTCTTTCTTCAGTGTTCTATAGTTTTATTGTAGAGATATTTTACCTTCTTGGGTAGATTAATTCATAGGTATTATTATTATTTTTGAGGTTATTGTAAAGTGAATGGTTTTCCTAATTTCTTTCTTGGATGAATCACTCTTGGAATATAGAAAAACATTGATTTATGAGTGTTGATCATGTATCCGCTATTTTGCTAAATCATTTCAACAGTTATAGAAGTCTTCTGGTGGCTTTTGGGGGACTTCTAGATATAGGATCATGTCATGAACAAAAGGTGATAGCTTGACTTCTTATATCCCTTTCATTTCCTTCTCTTGGCTGATTGCTCTGGCTAGAGTTTTGAGGACTGTATTGAATAGTAGCGATGAGAATGGACATCTTTGTCTTGGTCCTGATTTTAAAGGAAAATCTTTCTATTTTTGTCTTTCCAGTATGATGTTGGCTTTAGGTTTGTGGTATATAGCTTTAATAATGTTGAGTTAAGTTCTTTGTATCCCTAATTTCTCCAGTGTTTTAAGCATAATTCTTATTCTTTATTTAAGTGATTAACTAAAATTATCAATTTGCATGTTGAACCACCGTTGTATCTCTGTAATGAAGTCCACTTGATCATTATGTATTATCTTTTTAATTTGTTTTTGAATGTGGTTTGCTAATATTTCATTAAGGATTTTTACCTCTATATACATCAGGGCTATTACTCCCTAGTTCTCTTCTTTGATGTGTCTTTTTCTGGCTTTGGAATCAGGTTTATACTAGCTTCATAGAATGTGTTTGGGAGTATTACCTCCCTTTCAATTTTGTGGAATAATTTGAGATAAACTGTTGGTAATTCTTCTTTAAAGGTCCAATAGAACTCAACTGAGAATTCATATAGTCCTGGGTTTTTCTTTGTTGATAGATTTTTCAATTACTGTTTCAATTTCATTAGTTTATATCAGTCTGTTCAGGTTTTATATATCTTCTGGTTCAATTTAGGCAGGCCATATGTACCTACAAATTTGTCAGGGTCTTCTCCAAATTTATTGCAGTATACATTTCCAAAATAGTTTCAAATGATCCTCTGGACTTCAGAAGTGTTAATGGTGATATTTCCTTTTTCATTTCTAATTTTGCTTATTTGGGTCTTCTCTCTTTTTCTTTTAGTTAGTTGGGCTAAGGGATTGTCAATATTATTTATCTTTTCGAAGAACCAACTCCTTGTTGCATTGATCTGATGTATTGTTTTTATTCTCATTAATTTTGGCTCTTATCTTTATTGTTTCTGTCATCTCCTGATTTTTCTTTTTCTAAGACCTTGAGGTGTAACATAAGCTTATTTATTTGAGATCTCTTTTTTTTTAATGTACACACTCAATGCAATGAATTTTCCTATTAATACTCCTTTTATACTGTCCCAACATTTATGAAATGTGTATCTTTGTTTTAATTTGTTTCTATGACTATCTTGTTCTTCTCATTTCTTTTTTGCTACATTCTTCATTTAAGAGAGAATTGTTTACTCTCCAAATGTTTATGTGGTTTGTTTATTTTTCTTGCTTTTGATTTCTTATTTAATTCCATTATGGTATGAAAAGATGCATGAGATCATATTGATTTTTTTGTATTCTGTTATATTTATACCATGAGCTAGAATATGGTGTATTTTGGAAAATGTTCTATGAGCTACTGAAGAGAAGGTAAATTCAGCAGTTTTGGGGGTAAACATATTAGGTGAACATCAATCAGATTAATTTTATTTATACTATTATTTAGGTTGTATATATCTTTATTGATTTTATGTACTGATAACCTGTCTATTGGTGATAAGGATATGTTAAAATCACCAGCTTTATTGTATTGGAGTCTATCTGGAATCTACTGTCAAGGAGTATATTTTAATGTAACTAGGTGTGTCAACATTTGGGGAATATATATTTTAATCATTATTTCTTCTTGTTGGATTGCTACTTTTACCAGGATTTAATGACCTTCTTTATCTCTTCTGATTAATTTTTGTTTAAAATTAATTGTTTTAGTTATGAACTTAGCTACTATGGCTTGTTTGGGGGGTGCATTTTCATGGAAACCTTTTCTCTATTCCTTTATTTTTGGCTTGGGAATATCTTTGCCTATGAGATGTGTCTCTTGCAAACAGCATATAGTTAGATATTATTTTTTGATCCATTCTGCTAATTGGTGTCTTTTAATTAGGGAGTTATGACCATTTATATTCAATGTAATTATTGATATGTTTTGGTTATTTGCAGCTATTTTGATTTTTTGTTGTATTTATTTATTTTTGCAGTTATAACAGATTATTTTAATCTGATAATAGATTTATTTTTTTTCTTTTTTATATGTTTTAATTAGTTATACATGAGAGCAAAATGCATTTTGATTCATTGCACACAAAGGAACACAACTTTTCATTTCTCTGGTAATACACTATGTAGAGTCACACCAAATGTGCAGTCATACATGTATCTAGGGTAATGATGTCCATCTCATTTCACCATCTTACCTGCCCCCATGCCTCTTCTCTCCCTTCCCTTTGCCCAATCAAAGTTTCTCCATTCCCCCTCCCACCATTATGGATCAGCATCCACTTATCAGAGAGAACATTTGGCCTTTGTTTTTTGGGATTGGCTTACTTCACTTAGCATGATATTCTCCAACTCCATCTGTTTACATGAGAATGCCATAATTTTATTCTCTTTTAATGCTGAGTAATATATATATATATATATATATATATATATATATATATATATATCACAATCTCTTTATTCATTCATCTATTGAAGGGCATCTAGGTTGGTTCCACAATTTAGCTATTGTGAATTGAGTTGCTATGAACAGTGATATGGCTGCATGGCTGTACTATGCTAATTTTAATTCCTTTGGGTATACACTGAGGAGTGGGATGGCTGGGTCAAAGGGTGGTTCCATTCCAAGTTTTCTAAGGAATTTCCATACTGTTTTCCATAGTGGTTCCAACAATGTGCAGTGGCACCAACTATGTATGAGTGTACCTTTTCCCCCACATCCATGACAAAGCTTATTATTATTTGTATTCTTGATAATTGCCATTCTGACTGGAGTGAGGTGAAAATCATAGAGTAGTTTTGATTTGCACTTCTCTAATCACTAGAGTTTGAACATTTTTTGTTATATGTAATTCTATCTTTATTCTCAGTTAGGTGATGAGTTTTCTATTAATCTTCATCTATTTGGGAGTTTTGTGATTTGCCTTTCAATTCTTCTGTGTGGAATTTATCTCTGAGAATTCCTTATAGTCTGACTTGTATGTTATATATTTTATTAGTTTATCCTTCTCATGGAAAGTTTTTATTTTCTCATCATATATGAAAGAAAGTTTTGCTGAATGTAGCAATCTTGGTTGGTTGGTGTTTTCTTTTAGAGCTTGGGATATCTTATTCCAGACAAGCCTTGATTTTGTTGTCTGAGTTGAGAAGAAGTGAGCCTAGTTGTTTTGCTTCTAAATGTGACCTGATGTTTCTCTTTTGCAGCTTTTAATATTCTTTCCTTATTTTCTATGTGAGGCATTTTGATTAAGATACGTTTTAAAGAACTTCTCTTCTGATTAGGTCTATTTGGGGTCCTCTATGCCTTCTGTATGTGAATTTCTATGGCACTTCTGATATAGGGAATTTTTTTGTGACTATTTTATTGAAAATTTTCTTCTATCTAAGTGATTCTCAGATTTGTTCCCTTGATGTTGTCCCAGAGTTCCTGTATATTCTGATCATGTTTTATACGTTTTTCCCCTTTATTATATTCTGCTTTTTCAATTTCACTTATCAGGTTTTAATGACTCAAGGTTCTGTCTTCAAGGGCTAAATTTCTGTTTTCTATGCAATCTAATCTATTGGTGATACTTTAAGATGAATTCACAATTTGATTCATTGTGTCTTTCATTTCCATTCATTCTATTGGTTTCTTTTCAATATTTCTATTTCTTCATGAAAATGGTCTTTCATCCCCTGTATTTACTCTCTTAATGTATTCCTTAGATTTTCTTTTAGTTCAATGAACATTTTAATAATCAGTTTTTTATAATGTTTCTGTGGAATTTTAGCCTCTTCATTTTCTGTAGGATCCTTTGTTGGGTAAGTGAAAATTTTGGGGGCAGATTTGTTTGTTTGTTTCCCCATGTTTTCAGAGGTCCTGGAATTGTGCATCAATTAAAGTGGATTCCCCTATTTCTTTTATACACTTGTCATTACATGTGTAATTTATTATAGGATTTCTCTGTTTTGATATATGAGTAGATGCCAAAGGACGGGGCAAAAGTTCCACTCTAGTTATTCTTCCTTGGTTCCTGGTTATTGGTTTGGGTTTTTGCTTCCTAATTTCTATGAGTTGAAGTAATGTTTAGGCTCTGTTGGGGCTAGATCTTGTATGGGACAAGATTTTGCTATTGTTGGTTTTGGCTATGAGTATTGGTGTCACTGCTCTGAAATTTTGAAATTTCCCAATTACTTTTTAGACCCCATTAGAGGGAGGGGGAGCCAGAAATGGCACTAAGGTCAGTAAGAGATACTTAGTTTTAAGATAAATATCTAGAGTATACTTTGACATCTGTAACATTAATTCCACCTATTTAGGAAAGTTAGGATTGGCATTTATTATTAGTACCAGAAACACAAAGCAGTGGGCTAGATCAGGCATTGGACATCAGTTTCACTATTTCATCCCCTGTATTCATAGTCATGTCAACATGAATGGGGTATGAATTACACACACTATATAATTTCATTTTTTAGTGTGGTTACAATTTCTTAAGTAAAGAGAAGGGAAGGTGAGAGGAGTTTGAAATATACTTAAAAATCCATCCAAGGAGAGGAAGAGGGTAGGAGGCAGATGTTGGCTCCCTGAGAGAAAGGACCTACTTCCCAGTAGCTCCTCAGCCTCAGGCTCACAAAGCAATAAGACTGCTCCTCATAGTTTTCCTTTAATTTTCATAGCACTTTGCAAGTAAAATTTTTAAGAATTTTACGTGAAAACAATTAAAATATATCAAAGGTGAATCAATCAGCATAATTACTTCAATCATAGATCACACTGTATAATGATATTAGAAAAAGAAGAATCTTACTATCATACAATAATGAAATCATCAATACAAGAGTAAGTTGTAGAATAAGAACATATGAAAATTTGTCAAATCATGATATTAAACTCCTGTGTGCAAAATAGGGGCCAGTGCATTCAGATAAATTCTGGAATAAAAAGGCAAGTAGTTCTAACACATGCTAAATTTCTAAGAATGTGCTTCAGGGAAATACCTGGCCAGGCATTGGGATACTCACAGAAATACAACAGCTCATATGGTCTCATTTAGAAAAAGATGTTTATAAAAAGCATTCTGAAGGTATCCTTATGCTTTGTTCTGAGATTTAACTCATCACAGAGGCATTAAATTAAACAGGGATATTGTACTTTTATTGGTAAACTGAAAAGTAGTTGTTAAAACACCACAGATGAATGGTTCAAGCTTAGCAGTACCATTTTACCAAGAGAGCAAATCCCTATACATATTTGGAGTTATGTGTTAAAGAAACTGCATAATGTGTAAAATTTTGCTAAACAAATATCATTAAATGGAGAAAATTGAATTCCTTCCTCAGACATGAAAATGTATTGTGTTACTACAAATAAAGAGCAAATGTCTAGGCTGTAGCATTCTTTGCTATGATACATTTCCTTTAGTTTTTCCTATGAATCCCAAGTTCACCAACATGAGCAAATATATCAAATCCAATACCCTATCCATAATTTATTTGGCAGCTATATGTTCTTTCTTCTTCTCTCTCTCTCTTTTGGAGAGTTATTCCTGAGCTTAGTGCATAATGCAGGTAGTACTAAAGAAAGCCAGAGAAAAACAAAGCTCAAACACAGATTCAAGTTGTTGACTCAAAGAGACTTGCATACCAACACCAAGTAACACTAAAGTAAACCACTTCGAAAGGTGATCTATTCTGAAGTCTCAGTACTTTAAGTAGGTTTTTTTGTTTTTCAGTGCCGGGGATTGAACCCGGACCTCACACATTCTAGGCAAGCACTATTCCCCTGAGCTACATCCCCAGCTCACGATTTAAGTAGTTTTAAAATGCTATGCATATAATAATAAAAGGAATTCATGTCACCCCAGATAATATGTATATATGCTATGCAATATTTTGCTGGTGAATATGGAGTAGTAATTCATAATGCCCTGAAACAATCAATGTAGGACAAATAAATTAGTGAGATGTCTTAAACAATTTTAGCATTTTCTGCAGATATGAATTCTTTAATAACTATTAAGCACTTGATGATCAAATTGGTTTTGGAAATATTTCTTGTGTAGCCATTTGGGCTTTTCTCTGTCCTGTGTGTCAGCTAAGGTTAAGGATGATTAACCTGTCAAGAACTAAGTCATAGCTCTAGAAATTATAACAGTACAGGTTAAATACAAGTATAAGCAACCCAGTTCTTCATATAATATAGTGTATATTTTAAATATACACTGCATGAAATTACAGTACATTTAGAAATGGTAAAGTCCATTGATGCCTAAAGATTCATTCATTTTGATCTTTTGTTTTCCATTATGATCTATAAACCATATATTATAATTTTTGCATACATGTCTTTGTTATTACACAAAATATTCCTTTGTGCAGATAATATGCTTATTGATCTTGACATTTTAATGTGAGTACACTTATAGACCTTAGCCTGTGATTCAGGGGTTATCAGACATATGTTGCATGCTAATCAATGAGTGAGAAACATCTGCATGGGTCCAAAGAACACTAAAAAGACTTCAGAAAACAAATTCATATTGGAACCACAGCCCATAGAAGAAAATTGAGACTTAAGGCCTGAACTTACCCAGGTCAACTAGTTGCCAAAAGTACTGAGACTTCAGAATAGATCACCTTTTGAAGTGGTTTACTTTATTGTTACTTGGCAATTGTTTAACAATTCTTTATAGCATTTAAATAAACATCGAATATTGATATCATATTCAAAATAACATAAGAACAAAATATTTTAAAAATGATTCAACCTATAACAAAACCATAAAAATTTCAAAGTGTCATGGAAGACAATTCATGCAAACATGGAGATGATCCATATCTGGAAATGACTGATAAAGACATTGAAAGAACTACTGCAAAAAAGGTGAATGACAGTCACAAACACTCCAAAAACATGCTAAAATAGAAATATTCAGTGAAGTAAAGACATGAAGAAGAGCCAAGTAGGCTACAACACAACTGGACAAAAAAGGAAAGAGTGAGTGAACACGGAGATAAGGCAACAAAATTTACCAAATATGAATATAGAGAAAAGGTCTAGAGAATGTGAACAGAGCTTGAAGAACCTGTGAAACAGTAACACAGTAGCTCACACCCATGTTGTTAGAGTCCCAGAAAAAAATGTAGTATAAATGAAAGATATTTGCAAAAATAATGGAAACATTACATCTTGGATTTGACAAGACATTAAAACCACCATTCAGGAAGCTGAGCAAATCATCAGAAGGATAAGTCCAAAATGATGCATGATCAGACACAATTATCAAAGCCTTGGAATGTAAAGACAAAACAAAACCCTAAACCAATGAACGACAATGACAACAAACACCCTAAATGCAGCCAATGGAAGGCAGTACATTGCCCACAGAGAACAAGGATTCTAAAGAGTGAAACGTTTTCCCTGGAAGCCATGGCACCAGAAGAAAAGGGTATTGCTTTTTTTTTTTAAGTGCTGAGAAAGGCTGTTAACCCAGAATGCTATTTCTACTAAAAATTAGGAACGAAGATGAAGCAAGACATTCTCAGATAAAAGAAGACTAAAAGAACTTTTAGCCAGCAGAGATGTTCTAGGTTACTGCTAAAGAGAACTTTCCAGAAAAAGTGATGATGGTACTAGAGTGGATCCTGGGACATCATTAAGGAAGGAAAAACATCAGAAATGGTAAATAGTGGATACCTATGGTAAACCACTTCTCTTTTGAGTTTTTTAAAGTTCATTAAATACTTTCAACATATGTAAGTGTGACTTATAAGACATTTATAGAAAACAAGGAGAAGAGTAAAAGTTCCTATGTGGTGGTCATGTTTGTACATTAAGGTTGAAGAGGTAAAATATCAGTGCTAAATAGACTCTAAGTTAAGCATGGACTTTATAATTCCTAAAAAAACCACTAAAATTACAAAAAGTCATATAATCAAAATCACAATAAATAGAAGGGAATATCACAAGAATTTCAAATCACACAAAAGTAGCAAAATGAAAAACAATGGAACAAAAAGACAAAAAAAGAGGGAATAGAAAGAAGAAAATTAAATCCAAACATATTAATTACATTTAAACAAATGAATGATAATACCAGTCAAATGCAGAGATTGATAGAATGGATTTTTGAACATGTTATTCATCAAAATGAGAAAAAATTAAAAATTATTTTTAAAGCATGTATTTATTTTTATCCTTATAACTCTGAAATTCAGACATTGTTACAATTGGTTTTCAAACCTTTTCCCCCTTGGTCTCCCATTTCTCCCTCTGAGATTCCTGTTAGACATGCTGATACCCTTGATGTTGTCCCATAGTCTGAGATTCTGAATGTTGTCTTCCATTTTTTTTCTCTCTGTTCTTTAGACTGGACCATTTCTAATGGTCTGTGTGAAAGATCAATCATTTTTTGTGTCATTTTAAATCTACCACATTGCCTTTTTGCTGAGTTTCTCTTTTTTGTTATTGTACTTTTCAACTCTGGAATTGGCGTGTACTTATTTTTTAATAATAGTTTCTATTGCTTTACTGATATGCCTTATTTGTTGAATCATTGTCATTGTAGATGCCTTTATCTCATATGCTAGTTTTCCTCAATTCCAGAAACATTTCTGTTGTAGTTCCTTGGAAGTGATTGCTGCTAGTCTGACTTCTGGTTTTGCTGGGTTACAGTTTCTGCTCATGGATTTTTTTCCATTTCAGAAGATTGTGTTTTTACTGGGACATGGTCACATATTTCTGTTCTTCTTCTTTTTTTTTGCATAGCTCAAAATTATGTGCAATTTCCTATAACATAGTAGCAACTCTGGATCCTGTTGCTTTCCCCTTGTTCTGTTTGTTTACTTATTTATTTTAAAGGTAGCTTGCCTTAACTTAATCTCTGAATTAAATTTGCCCTGTGTTGTGCATTCACTGTTGTTTGTATTGTGGTTATAATCTGGCTTTCTTGGTTTTCACTTCTTTGTGATCATCCATTGATTCATGACATGTTGTAATGTGGTATGTGAACCTGGAGGAAGATGGCTTCACCCTCTGATGACAAATCTGTGTGTAAATTTTAAAGTACATTCAAGGTTCACGTAATTTTTATGCTTGCCTCAGTTTCTTATTTTCGTTTAGTCTTCTCAGGTCTCCACTATGTGTATGTAGTTCCTTATAGTCCCATCCTTATAGTCCCATGATTTGTGGAGAGATTGTAAAGACCCACTGTGGTTCTATCAATTTCAGCATCTCCTTAAATTTCTGGCTATTTATGTTGTTTACTCAATGACCCAACAGGAAGTAGAGTCAGGCCAAGGGAGCTGCAGGCTTCTCCCATGGTTTCCTACTGAGATTGCCACTTGTATTGACAATGCCTAGTGCAGCAACTCCACCTTAGACTCCTGATCCAACCCACCATCTCTGGGCATTTTGTCTCTTGTTTCTGGGCAATTGTGGACATTAGGCTCACTGTGCTGTCCTAGTTGATGTGGGTGATGGTGGAAGACCCAGAGTTAAATGCTACTGACACTAACAGATCGAACTTCAAGTTCACCACTTATTTTGTTTGTTTGTTGTTATTATTATTATCTCAATCCTCCTGCTTCAGCCTCCTGAGTTGTGGGATTATAGGCATGCGCCAACACCCCCTTTCTTGTTTATTTTTAATGAATTAATGCTTCTTGTTTTCTCCCTTGTTTTATTTGGTTTCCAGATAACTAAGATGGTTGTATTGGAGAATTTTGTACAGTCTTATAATTGCTCTGTAGGAAATGACTTGCCAAACTTTCCATTCCTTCGATGGAGGGTGTATCCTCTTCCATGTTACTTTTCTTTGGTATTTGAGTTCAATTGAATTATTCAATCCTTCCATTTGTTGTTACTATTACTATTGTTTTTATTAAATGCTATTTATTTGGCCAACATTAATTACAGTTTATCCTCATCGCTACCAATTATTTTCACCATTCCGTTTTATAAATCCCCACTTTTTCTTTCAAAATTTAATTTCTCTCTTTCTCAAATACAGCTCTTAGAAGTTATCTTAGAAGAAATCCTGGAAAGTTTATTTATGGCTCTGTCCCAGAACTGATAGCCCTTAAATGTTTGTTCAACCTGAATTTAGTTATCTGCATAGAGAAATTCATTTTCTATTATTAAAAGTCTAAGCTGGTTCAAATAGGGAATTTAAAATGATAAATTTTCTGAATAGAGGAGGCATTTTTAAAATTGACAATTGACCATTCATCTACCTGTGAATTTGAAGACTTCACTGTATCTAGTAAAGCAGTACTACACCATGCTTTCTTTTTCTGTTTTTCTCAGACCGTTGGCCACTGGAGAATGACAATTTAAAGTATAGTCATTTAACTGATGCATCCTGTAGTTGCATCCTTCTCCTGAGTGTTATCCAATTTATAGTTGCCAGTTGTTTAAATCATCATATATGGCCAACTGAGTTAACTGACACCCCATTTTTAGTATATCACATTCATACAGATTTGTACATTGGGAGCCACTGCTAATTTAATCCTTAATTAGTTCTGTTTTTCTCTTATTGTTTTTCTTTTTTTCATATTAACCCTATGAAATTGTGCATTGTATAGAAGTAGACAAAAGAATTGGGGCATAAAACTGGCTGAGTTTTTACATGACAGTCGTTGATGTTGGCCAGCCTGAAAGAAAGTTGTGCTTAGACCTCAAGTACTGAATGCTTGAGCTGGTACATAAAGATATGTAGATGCTACACAATTGTTTACTTGGCTGTACCAAACTGTAATTGTTTCCTGAGATTCCAAAAATACAGAATTGTATCATTGGGAATTGTCAGCATGCCTAATTCTCAGGAACCTAGGCATGCTACCCAGCTAGTTACTAAGGATGCTTTCCCCAGGATCATCAATTAGCCAACTGAGAGTTTCAACTGCCTCCTTACTCTTTTAAGTGTTTAATACCCATTGAGTTTGAGTCACTTGTGGCTATCATAAGCACAAATTCACTATTTACCACACGCCTGCCCTAACATGTATTTGTAGAATTAGACAAGGTGAGAAGAGCTAAGGAGTGATTGTTGTAGGACTTCTAACAGTGATAGCAATCGATAATGGCACCTCATCCTACCCAGGGTAAGGGCATAGGGTGGATGAGAAATGAGGAAAAGACAATGTCTTAAAGACCATCTGAGTGACTAAACCAAGAGTAATGGAGGAGGCCATTAAATAGATATGCATATGCAGATATTTTTCTCATGTTTAAAGAGTATGCTAACATTTATGAAATTGAATACAACAGCCAGTTTCATGTTTTAACAGTTTACAGCATATTCTTTGACAGTCTTTAAAACTTTTACCAAAAAAAAGAGAAAAAATAAACACACATATACACACACAACTCCTTTTTTTGTAGATATCCCAGGCAGCTATTAAGCAATTGCAAAATTTTTAGTGATCCCTGAAACATACTTTACATGAAGAAAATGTTTTTCCTTTAGGGGGAAAAAGTACAATAAAAATCTATTTTATTCTTGCATCCTCCTTGGACTTATATTTTAGTTGTCTTACTTTTTATTAAAACCTGAATTTTTATCAGCTGAAAAATTGGAGCATAGAAATATTTTCTGCAATATTTGAATTGCTAATTAACTATGGGATTTATTTTAGGGTTGTAGTTTCTGAAACAGTGGAAATAACAGCTGTGACTGTTCATGTTGTGCATTTGAGACTCCAGACTCTTAGGAAAAATGTGTAGACTGTAAAATAGCCCATCTCTAATGTGGGACACTAGAATTTATTATACATTTCTTTCTATGTTGAGAAAAAATGACTGAAGTTTTTATTATGTTGTTAATTCCCAAACACTTCTTTCTTAGTCTTTCTCTTTCTCTTTCACTTCCTGCTGTCTCTTTCTTTCCTTTCCAAGAGAAGGTTTTATGAAGAAGTCTATGGGATAATATAATGCATTTCTTTCTACTTTAACACTATAGAAACCTATTGTAAATACACAGAGCAATTCTACAGAGTAAGTATTAAATTGTTTGTAATACAATACATATTAAAATGGGGTCTCTTTGAAAGTTCCCTAAGTTTTCTTACATTTCCATAAAAACTGATTATAAGTAGGACAAAGTAATGATATCTAAAAACCCCCCACATTCTTTGGATTTGGGATTTTTCTTTTTGCTGTTATGTGTTCACAGGAATTCCTTAAACGGTGAGTCTTGGTTTTGCTTTATCAGCAAAATAGGAATAATAATAACTGCACCACAGTTACTTAATCTTTCTAAAGACAAGTAAGGTAATGCATATAGAAGTAATTTTCTAAAACTTTATTGTCGTAGAAGTTACATACCATAAACTCCATCTGTTTTAAGTTCACAATTCAATGATTATTTGTGTATTTATGGAGTTGTAGGAATAGCATTATGATCTCTTTTTAAAGTAAAATGATTGCTTGGTTTTCAGAATTTGAGCATGGCTCTCTCTGTTTCCTGGTCCTTCCCTATTCAAACACTGATCTATTAAGAGCTGAAAGACTCCCCCTCAGTTGACCATTAGATAGGGAAATGATCCCAGTTGTCCTGACCTGATTATAACATTCTTCAACAGTGAAATGTTTTCCATGGCTGGTGACTCAAAAAGTTAGAGAGATTCAAAGACTAAGAGAAATTTGATGTAGAAGATGTTTCCTCTGCCAAAATGGAGTTTGCCTGGGAACAAGAATCAAGAGTGGCCTCCAGGAGCACTGCCAGTACTCAGCAATGAAATGAGCCTTCAGTCCCTGAAATAAGAATTGGAGTTCAAATAGTTTGGGAGGAAGAGGCAGAGTATGCTAGCAGATGACTGGGAAAAGGAAGTAATGAAAAAGGTAACCAATGAAGGTTACTTTAAAAGTCTAGGTATCTCCCTGGGGTACTTAGAACTTACCTCCATAGGGAAATTGGAAGACTGGGAAAAGTCATGTCTCAGACCTATACCACCTAAGAGAAGAATAGGCAGGAGTGTTGGCATACAAACCCCAGAGAGCCATGGTTGAGTGTGCTCCTTATGTTGGTAAGTTTTTTGACCCTCTGACAAAAACACCAGACAAGAACAACTTAGAGGAGGAAAAGTTTATTTTGGTTCATGGTTTCAGAGTTTTAGTCCATAGTTGACCTACTCTACTACTCTGGGCCTGAAGCTAGGCAGAACATCATGGTGGAAGGGTGTGGGGAAGGAAAATTGTTCAGATCATGGCAGCAGGGAAACAGAAAGAGAAGGGAGAAGCCAGAAACAAAATATAATCCCTAATGGCACACGCCCAGTGACCTAGATCCTCTAGCATAGTCCACCAGACTTCAGTTACCTCCCAGGAACCCATTCAAATTATTAATCCATCAAATGGGTTAATCCACTAATAAGGTTACAGCTCTCATAATCTAATAATTTCACCTCTGAATGTTGCTATATTGGATGAGTATTTTGAGGGACACCTTATTTCCAAACCATAACTCTCCCTGAGGGTATTAGGAACTGTCATTTCTGGTCTTGCAAAGAACCTCTGTAGGATTTGGAGAAAAACACAATTCAGAGAGACATTGACAGTGAGAAGTCACAACGCGCATTAGGGTCTGAGGCCTGAAGAGGTGTTGACAGTTTCTACTTCAGATTTATTATATTTTTCCATTTTCATTTGGAGCACTACATTTGTTAAGTAAACAATGTTATATGGTTTTGGGGAATTACTTTTTCACCTGCTATGACTCCTCCTTCTGGTGAGCTCTTCCTGCTTAGTTGGTTGCTGGGTGGTAACTATGGAAGTTCTGATTTCCACAGTTGATGCAAATAAAATATTGCCTGGCGAGGGAATGTGTACCACATTATTCACCTGAGTAATTTACCCTGATATCTAGTGAACCTATTTGTATCTCCAACATTTACATTTCTTTCTATAGTTCTTGCTCTATTTTTCTCAAAGTTGTATTCTTTGGTGTTATTCGTTGGTGTTATCTGGATTCCTTAGAAGAATTCTTGTTTATTGATGTTACTTAATGCTCAAGATTGATCAGTTTGACTTTTTCTTCTGGTGTACCTTTTCTGATCTCTGGCTAGCCTTGAATATGTAACTTCTCTTTGCCCACAAAACTGGGTGAAATTGAAGACAGGAGGAACTCTTGCTTACCATTCAGGCAGTTGTCAAATGTAATGGCTAAGGTATAAGGTATGAAGAATGCCAACATTTTCCTTCTATACATGTAACTAATTGAGTCTCAGAGATGAGAATAGCATTTATTTACTCTAAAAATAGCTACTGAAATATCCCATCTAGTTCACACACATAAATAGAGAAATGTTTAAAAGAAATATTAACAAATTACTCCTTTGGAAATAAGGTATTTGTATAATATTCCAAATCCAGATTATGCAGCATTCTAAAAGTAAATTCATTCTCAAATAAATCACATTGTTTCTTAAGAAATAGAAAAATATAGCCCTCTGCATAAATGTGCACAGAGATATAAACAAGATTCTTTATTGCAGCATTGCTTGCAATGGTGTAAACAAAGGAAATTGAAAACAATTCCAACCATTATACATGTGGATAATTAAAACTTAGTGTCCTAACAAAAAGAATATGTAAAAATATTTTAAAGGATTTATGCATTACAGGATGGTTTGATCTCTGAGAAGTAGCATTGGAATGCAAAGTAGGAGGTGTGGTGGCTCCTCCCCTTCTCCTCCAGCCTCACCAAGTTCTTGCCATTCTTCTTAGTTCTTGAACTCTCCACTCAGAGTTGGCTGCAGCTTTGCATCTGTTATTGACTCCCTCTGGGGACACCTGGCTCTAGTTACTGATGTCTTTCTCCTGTTCTTCATTCAGACTTTTGCCCATGTTCCAAATGGCTTAGGACTTCCTGTTCCAATACACTTGATCTCCTTTTCCTTTTTTTTTTCCCAAGGCAGTTTTTACTTTGTGAAAGCATATTGTGATTTTATTTATCCTGTCCCCAAATAGATCAATTCAATCCCTAGATTATACTTTAGCACATAATAAATGCCAAAATAATGGGCTGTTTAATGAATATCTCATGTCATTTATAAAAAAATAAAACATGATCATTTGCCTGTGAATATATATGTAATAATGGCACAAACTTGTGTATAAGGCTGAAAAGTCAGACACCTCATGACCTAGCCTTTGTCCCAGGCCAGACTCACTTGCCCAATGAAGAGCCCTGGCCATTATGCACTGTCTGTGACTCACCTCTGAGTGTCTGTGCAAGGGAGGAGGGCCTGCCTCGTGTGAAACCCCTAAATGTCTTACTAATTTGAAAACTCTGCCACAGGCTTGCTGATGTCAGGATTAGGTAGAACGGGGTCATAGGTACTCTGGTTACTGTTTTGTTAGTCTGCATATTGGGGGGGTAAATGGAATATTTCCCAATGAAGATGATTACACAAAGAAAGTGAAGAGAATCAGAGGTTGGCTCTGGTAAAGTGCTTTTTTTCACCTCTTGTCTTGCTTTAAATTAACCTTTTTACTGCCTTGGTGATGAAAGAGTACATTTAGCTTTATGTGAAAGTGAGCTATAATGAAGATATGGAAATAAAAGAAAGGAAAGTGCTTACCCAAAATTAAAACATTAACCTTAAACCATCAGTGAAGTAAATTTTCCAGCAGCAGACTTTTCTGTTTTAAAGTGGAAGTCACTACCTATAAACTGAAGTAAAACAGAAAGTAAACATTAAAATTTGACTCCTCACCAAAATTGGAAGGGTTGTTTTAAAAATTTTGATAATGATTAAATAAACATAGAATATAGGCTGTTTTATTAAACTTTAATAAAAGCAGGAAGAAAATGCTGCATTATGGTTATATAACTATCCATTGTTCAAATTTCATTTGGAAATCTGTGTGAAAACTACTTTACTAAACAAACATTTCTTCTGACTCAGCCTCTATATTTGCTTTTTTTTGGTTTGAAGGAGTGTCACAAGCAAAGAGAAAAGTTTAGGTTTAGGAACTGTCTTATCTCTTTGAAATCAGAGATGGAAGCAAAGTTGCCATTCTCAGACTGCCAGGTGCAGCCCCAGTGAGGCGAGAGAGAAACAAAGACAAGCAGATATGATTTGGTATATTACCAGGACAAACAGCCTCGCAAGGACCAGAACTAACTGTCCCATCTTGTGGGAAGCTCCCAAGAGAGGGCTTCTGGAACAGTTCAGCCATGGTAGAGAGGAAAGAGGAATTTTAAGTGTCAGATGCTTTTCATGTTCTGACTTGCCTTGGTCAACATCTGCTCAAAGGTGTCAACTTCTTTGTATTTACTGGGTTTGGTGTCTGGTCCAGCTGGGCAGCTGCTGGGTAAGATGGTGCTTCTGTGACCCTGACTAGGTCCAGCCTGGGCTCTAGAGCTCCTGGCACTTGGGCACAGTCTTTAGGACTTGAAGAGGCTGAGATGTCCTGGTTGTGGGATGATGAGGAGTGGTGAGAAGATGACAGTTTGTAATGGCCAGGGCTCTTCTTTGAGCAAGTCAGTCTGGCCTGGAGCAAAGGTGAAGCCAAGGAAATCTAGAGGGTCACAAAGACTGTGGTGTATGGTTTAAAGGAATAAAGAGACTTTTGAGAAAAACAAATTAATAGAATTTACTTTAGCTTAAAACTTGAATATGTGGTAATTTTCCTGCATAGGCAGATAAATTCAGTTATTATATGATGAGAAAGAAAATGAAAAGTAATATCAATCTTAGTGTTAAAACCTAAAACCTTAATCATAGTGTTAAAACCAAAGATGCTTTTCCCCCCAGGATAATTCTTTTGTGAAAAAGATCTGAAATTAGCTGGGATGTCAGTACAACTAGCTTAGTGTGTCAGAGTTGGTTTCTGGGTTGATTCTTGTAGGACTGTTTAAGAGACCCATGCAAATTACACTTGATTTTTGCTTTGTAAGAACAGGAAGCTTCCTTTCTGACGTAATGAAATTCCTCTTTCACAGAAAGATCTAGAAATGCCCTGTGAGTACGCTGAGGTTTCTGTATGTTCCTGTGGCACCAATTTGGTGTTTCTTGGGAGACTATCCGGGAATACCTACCTATTAAGAAGTGTCACTAAATGAACTGACTGAGCCAATAGCTTGACCTGGGTATTGGCATTTTATTTTTGGCAGACTGCCTCAGAAGATCTATTTTAGATAGATTTTTCTCCAAAGCTTCTACAGTAATGTGATTTAATAGGGTTAGAATCACACATTTCAGGAACAATTAGAAGAGTGTGTGAGGGTTTTAAACACTGAATGCTGAGCCATAGAGTCAGGCTTTGAACTCTAGGTGCACCAGACTGATGGCTTGTGCAGATTCCTGCCTACTGCCTTGTCAGAGAGGAAGGAGAGAATGATTTAACTCCCAGGTTTACTATGTCAATTAAGTGAGGTGCTTTATATATCATGGCATACATAAGTCTGTGATAGGAGTTGACTTTTGTCTACTAGGAAAAAGCTTCCCACAAATTTTTAACACTTTAATCTTGATCAATTTTAATCTTTTGCTTCATGCTACTTTCCATGGAATCATAGAATGTCCAGATAAGGGTGAAATGTTGGGTAAATTTGCTCATCCATTATTTTTATCAACAATTCCTTAAATATTTCATATATCACAATATTTCTGGTGAGTGATCATCTCGATTTTGAACATTCCTCATTGCATTCAATGTATGAACTTGTCTGGCTGCCCTTTTTCAGTATAGGAGAACCTTTTATTCTACTTAGAATTATTGCTACACCTCTTATGAGAATTATGTTGTAACTTTTTGGTTATATTAGTTAGATAAATTAGATTTTAATTTGTTTGTTCATCACAACTTCCAAGTGACCAAAACAAGTTTTTGAAAAATAAAATTTTCTTCATAGTAATGATAAGCAAAGAGAAAGAACCTAAATTACATTATTAAAGTACAATAATTTACATTTTAGTTTTTTATTATGACTCACAAATATTTTCAAAATTTTAGTATATGGAGTTGAAAACAAGGTGACCCAATTGCATTATGAGTTCTAATTTGCAAACATCCTGCAAAGTTTAAGCAATTCTCAGATCAACCTCACCACTACCACCACCATTAACAACATCAGTAAAAGTCAAATATGCTGTACAGGGCTATCACTATGAAAGAAGGCTTTTTTTTTCTCCCTTTGACCTGTAAAGTCCAGAATATAGCATCTGGTTTGTTCACTTTTGGTTTCTGCAATAGGAAGATAAAATATCCCTTTCTTCCAGATTTCTAACAGAATGAGGCAAAATAGCTTTTAAAAAATTCATCTGTTCACATTATCACTTTCTCAGCATGTAGATATGCTATTCATTTAATAGAGATAAGCACTAGCAGCCCTTATATTGAGGATTCTGCTAGAAATGACTGCTAACAGGGGTTGGAGAGAAAGGAAGGGAATCTTGTATGTATAAATGCAATAAACTTGCTCTTTTTGATCATCAGCAGGAGCAGAATTCACTGTCTGGAGAGAATTCTCTGCCACTGATTTTGATAGAAATTAATAGCAAGAACAGCATAAATGCAAAAGTATTTCCACTTTTTGTGCTTTATCTCAAAGCCTTTCCTCTAACTATGTATTTTTGGAAATATAGCACTCACTGAGAGAAAAAAAAGAACTGTGATGAAATCTGAAAGCAACTATTATATCTTCTTGAGTTCAGATTAATACCAGGAAAAAATAAAAACACAATGCTGGTGGCTGGCCTCCTGTGATTGACAAGAATTAGATTTGCTTATTCATAAGTGATGGCCTCTAGATCCATGTGTTAAGCCACGTGTATTTTTAAATTATAGCAGGTGGGGGAATGAATATTATGTCCATAGTTATTTTCTTTTCCTATGGAGATTTAACTTTAAAGGGCCCCAAATCATCCTTGGATGGAGCTTCTGATTCATAAGTGAGGAAAGAATCTGGTAATGACAGCCTCATTGACATCTGAATATCTCCCTCCACTAGTCCCATAGAAACAGTGCAGTTCCTTAAATCTGAGCTACTGTATTCTCTTCTGTGCTCTGCTTACAAAAATGAACTTTTGAGGTCAGATGACTTTAAGTATGTTAAAAATATTTTGGTGTTAATAATGAACTTAGCTGAGGTTAAATAGATTTAATCTGATTGAATATTTAAATTGAAGCAGCTAGATTTTAGAATTTGGTCACCTAGACACATTATTAAAATTTAATTATATTAAAATGAGTTTTTGAAATTTACCTCCTCTGTATTAAGTTACAGTGCTATAATTAGAAAAACATGTATATATTTCTAAATATTTAAATACCACTTGTTATTTATGTTTTCAGCACTAACCCTTCTGTGATGATCAGTAACTTCTTTACCACCCACATGCTCCGTAATGTATCCTATAACCACTATTTGCACATTTAATTCATCTAAAGTTGCTGGAAACCCTAGAAAGACTTCTAAATATATTAAAAATTGCTCAAGATAGCCATGATTTTTATAGTTTCCATGTCAATCTTGTAAGTTGGTATATATTTGTTGTAGGAGAAATAGTTTATACATATAATATGGTTCTGATTTACTACATGGAATGGCACTTTGTGGTTTGCTGTCAGCTTACCTTGGTAGTTTTACTGGGAATCTCACACTTACTGGTGGTGAAGAGCTCAGTTCTTGCATCAGGCTACATGTGAACAGATGGAAGATCTTAGAGTTCTTAACCCTCTAGTGTTTTACAGCCCATAGTCCTGTACTTAACCACTTGTACCTGTCCTTTTCTACTCCCTTTGCTTCATGTTATTGAATTTTTAAAAATTTCTCTGGCCTATTGATTTGTGGTGTTTTCAAATTATATTATAAACTTTGGTTATTTTTTTCCTGGCTAGATTATAAATTCTTGGAAACAGAAACTATATGCTCCCTTTTAAAAAAATATCACCAAGTCAATTTGACTAGAGTATACTAACCCTGAAATACCAACTCAATGCTTTTTAGGCTTTTCTGTTTTAGGTACAAGGGTTGAACCCAGAGGGGCTTTACCACTGAGCTACAACCCCAGCCCTTTTAAGTTTTTGTTTTGAGATAGGGTCTCACTTTATTAGACCCTCTCTAAGTTGCTGAGGCTGGCCTCAAACTTTTAATCCTCCTGCCTCATCCTCCCAAGTTTCTGTGATTATAAGCAAGCACCACCATGCCTGGCCACATTTTAGTTTTGTTAAATGAATTAATGTCATTACTTATGATTCCTAAATTAGTTGTAAGTTTTAGTTTAAAATGTAATAATTAGTGAGATGGTTTTCCTTTTAATTAAAAAAAATTCTGGAATGTGTGCAGTGAATAATCAATTAATTCTCTTATTCTGCTCAATGTCACAGATAACATGGGAGTTATTTTAATTATGAGTATTGATGATCTCTCTGGGTATATGGATATTATATCCTGTTTGATAGTTCTGAAGGAGTGAGGAGTGAGTTCAGATCAGTGTTTCAGGGATAGTCTCCATTGTGTTCTGCCCTTCCTTTCAAATATATCGAATTGGAACTTGCAGTCTCAAAGTTCCTTGATCATTACTCACTTATGACATTGTTCTAGGTCTTATCTCAGGTCTGGCCAAGTGACTGCATGCTGATTCTGCAGCAACAGCTCTTTCTTTTCCTTCCCTTGAAATATTGATGATCATAGAACTTAATGCTGTGTTTAGCCTAGAACTCTGATCACTTCCTCCTCCAACTGAAGCTTTTCTTTTTATTGGTTGTTCAGAACATTACAAAGCTCTTGACATATCATATTTCATACATTTGATTGAAGTGGGTTATGAACTCCCATTTTTACCCCGTATACAGATTGCAGAATCACATTGGTTACACAACTGAAGCTTAATGGGCCAAAGGGCTTATTGGCCAACAGAAAGGGTGTGTGTAACAACTTATTGACAAAGTTTAAGCTTCTAAGAAATAGTTCCATAAAAGCAGACTATTAGTATCCTTCGGAAAAATTCAGCCAGAAAAATGTTCAAGGTAACTTTTTCCCTTTGCAAGAAATGTGGATGTGCAAATAAAAAAAAAAAAAAAGTGCACTCAAACAAATCAGAAATGATTTACATGTGAACAAAGAAAGTTTAAACTTCAGATAGCGAATTTATTCAAATGCAGGTAATTTTACAAGGAAAAGGAGAATCTAAAGCAGACAGTAGCCAATTTGGCATAGCTGCCAACATGGAAATGCTGCTCAGTCAGGCTGAAGCTGATGGCAGTACACTGAGTATTAGATTAAGCTAAGCAAATATTAGAAAAACTGTCTGAAGGAGGCAAACTCAGGTTATTCAACTGTTACTTGCCACCCACCCTGCCCCAACAGCCAATTTACATTTTGGGACTTTTAATAGATAATTTTTGAATAAGTTTAAAAAAATCAGTAACCTCAATGCACAAAATCCTTAGTATTTCTTTTTCTTAGAGACAGAGAGAGAGAGAGAGAGAGAGAGAGAGAGAGAATTTTCTAATATTTACTTTTCAGTTTTCAGTGGACACAACATCTTTATTTTATTTTATGAAGTGCTGAGTATCGAACCCAGTGCCCCGCGCATGCCAGGGGAGCACGTTACCACTTGAGCCACATCCCCAGCCCAAATTCCTTAGTATTTCAATGAACTTACTATTTATGGGTATTTACTTTCTTTGGAGAATGGATGTAAAAACCAAATATTCATTTATAAAATTCAGTATTAGAAAAAAAAAAAAACAAGAACCGTTTTTTAAATTATTTAAACCATATAAAATGCCGGACATGGCCATTCATGTTTCCTTCTTCCGTGCTCCTGTTCTCAGTGTCCTCTGTGTAACATGGTCATGGTTGAGGTTGAGTTTTCAGGGCATCTGTCCGCTTGGTTGTGTTGATTATTCTGTCTTGATAATTGTCTCTGTTTCATATGTTTACTTGCAGACAGTGAAACACTCAGAATAATTTTTAAAGAGAAATTGCATTTTCCGGAGCTTTCTTCTACTTTGAAGGGGTTTCATAAGCCTTTTGAATTGTTTAGTGTCAAAGAAGAATTTATCAGTGTGGAAATAATTTTAGTGGACAGTATAGAAGCCACTGAAAAACCTGAAGGAGAGAGTTTGGAGTGTTGAATTTTATGGTCAAAGTACATAAGGGCCATTATAGAGGTTAATTCTGTACTATAGATGTCATGAGAATACATTGCCATTAATCTCCTAAAGTGAATTTTACTGGAAGACCTTGGGAAGTTGCATAGGAGCAGAGAACAAGAAAACATGCATCAGTTTTCCTGGATTAATATTCTCTGGGGGAGAAGAGATGTGTTTAACAATAAAGTTTTTTTAAAACCCAGAAATTTAAATATATATATATATATATATATATATATATATACACACACACACACACACACACACACACACACACACACACACATACACACATATAATAATAATGATAATAATAATAATAATAATACCAGTCTTACCCATGAATTATATTATCAAATCTTAATATTGATTAAGCACATTCTTCCTTCCAGCCAATTAAGAAATCCCTTTTTTTCATATATTTAATAAATGGACATTTGGCAGCTCAGGGCTCAGTAGTAGGGACACACACTTCATTTTGAATGAGTCAATTTGGAGTTTAAGTGTTGGCGGTGTTCTTTAGACTTTTCTGAGTCCCTGTGTTCTTATGAATAAATGTTCTTGAAGTATAGAGTAGTGAGCATTCAAGAGATCCTGTGTATAAAAGGTCCATGTTAGCAATACCCTGATGTTCTTTTACACAATAACAATTAAAATAGTATTTTGTTAGGGGGCCACTCAGGGTAAGACTTCATTTCTATAAACTTCACTCATTTGTTCACATTCTGTTGTACTACTAAAAGTGTATTCCATTTACTTCATGACATCTTTTAAGTCTTCAAAGACAGCTACCAATCCTTGTTTTATTGTCTCTAGAACTAATAAATCCATCCCCCAAATGACTCCATCTACATTAACAATAAAATCTCTGTTTCTCAAGAATTCCTCAAAGAAAGTTTTTGGATCATTTTAACTTCTTCACATGCATTTAGAATTTTAGAACAGGTTTAAATAGTAAAATGGTCACCCTGACTCAGAGACAAGGAGCAGTGAAAGAATCGTTTTGACATAGGGTGCTCTGGAGGCATCATTTTAGGACAACCACAAACATTGTGAATTGTGAGATGCCAAGAGATTGTTGAACAGTTATTTGGGGATATAATTGAAACGAGTCAAATGCCAAGCTAATTTATTCAAGTGGTTTGAAGTTCATTTTAAAGAAAACAGGGGGAATACAAGTGATCTTTTTAAAAGGAAAAAAGGATGGGTCTGTACCTGTGGGTTTTTGTTGTTGTTGTTGTTGTTGTTTGTGCAGATTCTTCTGCAGAGAACAGTGGAGAACAGTTTGGGGGTTCAGGTTACAGGAGATACTGATGGAGACCTAAGAAGTTTTTGCAGTAGTTTTGATAGGAGTAATGGGTCTGTTATGTTCATGGGTAAATATGCCTCAGTGAAACTCACTATTCTGTGTAATTATGCACAATTACAAGTATCATGAACCAAATAAAATATTGAACCTGAATGAGCACCATGGTAGTAGGCAGAGGAGAGGCAGATTCTGAGAGACTGTAAATGACAGGAAAAGTAAACAATTTTCTTGTTTTAGTAGCTGGACAAACAGATTCTGGTCACAATTGGAACATAGAAGAATAGAGTGGGTAAGTGATCAGATGGCAGTAACACCACTTAGACACAGTTTGTATTTGAAATGCTAACAGGTCATCCTGTTAAGTACTTTATCAAATGCTTTGCTGAAATAAAGAAGTACTATCTTAAAAATGTTCATTAATTCATAGGGAAATATATAAATTTCAACATGTGTCTCTTGAGAAAAAACTTTCTCTTATGATTTATAATACATTCTGAGGATCATAAAAGATCTCAGAGAAATAGCATATTTGTGGAGCCAAAAGGAATCCATAAAGGTCTGCTTCCTTGTAGCAATACCTCCTAACAACCTTGGAAACTTACAGAAACAGAAAAACTATATAACGTATTCAAATGCCATATCATTAGTTATTTCTGCACAATTGAATTGCTAATATCATTTGAATGATCAACATTGATATAAAAATTTGCATATATATTTTTGCATATGTATTTCTCATATATATACAATATATATATGTGCATGTATTTTTGCAAGATCTTTTGCATAAAGACCTGGAAAGACCACTGTTAAACAAAATAAATAGATTCAAATAAGGTTAGGTACTTTTCCCAGATTGCTGGGAAATATATGTATAATTATAACCAAAAGTAGAATTTGAGCTGGGCCTGCAGATTAAATTTAATGCTCTTCTTAAATCATCATGGAAATCAAATCTTGGTAGGTGTACAATAAACATGAACCTCTGCTATCAGATTCTGCAGGATTCTGCTAGTGGTCTTAGGAAGTATGAGAAGACCATATTGCATTAAGTAGTGAGGCAAAGTCATGTTCTGATGAAAAAAATCATGAAAGACAACAATTGCAGTCATGCTGATGAGACCTACTAATTCACAGGGATGTTACTATCAATTATTAGTAGTATGACAAGGACCTCCACTAAAAAGGAGGGTATCTCATGATTATAGCCAATTGATCTTTGACAAAGGAGTAAAGACAACATAATGGGGGAAAGATCGTCTCTTCAACATACCGTGCTGGAATGATTGGGTATTCCATTAAGATGAAATCTAGAAACAGATCATACATCTTCATAAAAATTAAGTCACAATGGGTCATAAATATAAAACTAAAAAAAAAAAAACAACAGAACTCCTAAAAGATAGCATAGGAAAACAACATAGACGATATGGGTATGCTAATGACTTTTTAGGTACTACTACACTGAAGGCATATATCCATGAAAGAAGTAATTGCTAAGTTGAGCTTTAATGAAATTAAAGAATTTTACTCTAACAGAGACAATACCAAGCTGGGTGTGGTGGCATATTCTTGTAATTCCAGTGACCTGGATGCTTATGCAGGATGATTTTAAGTTTTAGGTCAGCCTCAGCAACTTAGCAATAAGAAAATGAAGAATAAAATTAAAAAGTGAGCAATAGATCTGAACAGTCACCTGCCTCACCAAAGAAAATTCTAATATGGAAATAAGCATATGTAAAGATGCTTGATATCATGTCATTAGGAAAATGCAAATTAAGACAATTACCCACCTGTTAGAATGGCCCAAATCCAAACATTGATATCATCAAGCATTAACACAGATATGGAAAAACAGGAACTCTCCTTCTTTGCTAATGGGAATGAAAAAATGGAACAGTCATTCTGGAAGACAGTTTGGCATCACCATACAAATTAAATCTATTCTTACCATATAGTCCACCAGTTTCACTCCCTGGTATTTACTCAAAAGAACTAAAAACTTATTTCTGCACAAAAACCTGTGGATGGATATTTATAACAATATTATTCATAATTTCAAAATCTTCAAAGAGGTCATTCAGTAGGTGAATGGATGAACTGTGGAATGGAATTTTATTCAGGACTGAAAATACAACAGTTGTCAAGCCATGAAATGTCAAAGAATAAACTTAGATGGATATTACTAAGAATCTGATTTGTGATAACTATAAATGGTATGATTACAGGTACATGGCATTCTGGAAAAGCCAAAATTATGCAGATAGTAAAAGGATTTGGCTGCCCGGGGTTGTGGGCTTTGGGAAAGAGGATGCTTGAGTGGAACACACATGAGTATTCTTTAATGCAGTGAAACTATTGTGTATGATACTGCAATGGTGGACACATGTCATATATTTGTCAAGATCTAAGAATGTCCACCAAGAGTGAACCCTGATGTACACTGTTGACTTCAAGTGAAAATGAAATGTCCATGTAGATTCACCAATTAGAGGAGATGTACCACTCTAGGATAGAATTTTGATAATGTCATTGTTGGTGCTTATGTGGGAACAGAGGGTAAGGGGGAAATTTGTCACAAACCTAAGCCTACTCTAACAAGACTCCTAAAATGCAAGGAGCAAAATTAAAAAAAATGGGATGGTATCAAACTAAAAATCTTCTTCACAGCAAAGTAAATAATCAAGAGCTTGAAGTGAGCACCTATAGAATGAAAGATAATTTTTGCCACTTGCACCTCAGATTGGGTGTTAATTTACAGGATACATTAAGAACTCAAAAAGCTTAACACCAAAAACCAAATAACCCAATCAATAAGTAGGTGAAGGAACTAAACAGGAACCTCTCAAAAGAATTTGAAATATGAATGGCCAACAAATATGTGAAAAAAATGTTCAACCTCTCTAGCAATTAGAGAAATGTGAATTAAAACTACACTGACTATTATCAAGAATACCAGTAATAGACATTGGTGAGGATGTGGAGAAAAAGATACACTCATACATTGTTGGTGGGACTCCAAATTAGTGCAACACTCTGGAAAGCACTACAGAGATTCCTCAAAAAACTAGAAATGGAACTACCATTTGACCCAGTTATTCTGCTCCTCATTATATATCCCAAAGAGTTAAAATCAACATAGTTACAGTGACACAGCTGCCATGTTTACAGCAACCAACCTAGATGTCCATCAACAGATAAATAGATAAAGAAATTTATATATATATATATATATATATATATATATATGAATGATGAGACATTACTCAACAATAAAGAAAAATTAAATTATTATATTTGCCTATTTGCCAGTAAATGGATAGATCTGGAGACTATCATGCTAAGTGAAATAAGCCAATCCCCAAAACCCAAAGGTCGAATGTTTTCTCTGATATGTGGATGCTAACACACAACAAGAGAGAGCAGGGAGGGAGAGAATAGAAGTTTATTACATTAACAAAGGGGAATGAAGGGAAGGGGCATGGGAATAGGAAAGATAGTAGAATAAATCAGACATAACTTTCCTCTGCTCAAAAATAAATACACGACCTGTGTAACTCCATGTTATCTACAACCCCAAGAATGGGATCCTAATTGGAATGGGCTGTACTCCATGTAGGTCTAATATGTCAAAATATACTCTACTGTCATGAATATCTAAAACCAACAACTTTTTAAAAAAGAAAATAAAAAGAGCCAATTGTGACTCAGTTGTCCTACTCCTGCATATATACCTGAAGGAAATGAAGTCAGCATGTAAAAGAGATACCTGCATGCTCATGTTTATTGCAGCACTATTCACAATAGCCAAGACATGGAATCTTCCTAAGTGCCCTCCAACAGATGGATGGATGGATGAAGAAAGTACAGTGTATGCACACAATGGAGTATTATTTAGTCATAAGACAGAAAGAAATAATGCCATTTATAGGAAAACGAATGGAACTAGAGGAATATATATATATATGATCTGAAAATAGAAAAGGGAGTATGAGGGTAGAGGAAGAAGCCCAAGTGGAAGATGAGAGAAAGGGTAGGACAGGAGAGGGTGGAAGGGAGGGTATATACAAAGAACAACACACATTTGTGCGGAAATGCCAGAGTGAAGCCTACTAATCTGTATAATTAATATGCATTGGTAATTATTGAAGAAGAGCCAATTGTGCACGATTCTGTGTTCCATGACTCTACATTGATGGCATGAATTTACAGTGGGGGAATATTTATACCACAGAAATGGACTCTACAAATGAGGGTATGCTGTTTTTAGGGATTTAGCTTATTAGTGAACCACTGAGGGAGAGATACACGTTACTCCAGCAGCCCTATGAGGAAGAGGTGAACTTTCAGCTAGTAGGCCGGACTAACATGATCTTGAGAAGTACGTCCCATACCCTGTTCCCAGCATGGTAGGAATGCAGGCAAGAGGGCCCTGAAGTTGAAGATCCTTTTTACATTATGGTTTTTGACCTGTTGACTTGGGGATGGATGACTGAAACCAGCTGGCCCCTGTCCCTCAATGCCCTGCAAACCCTGGCAAAAGTGAGGTGTTAGGAATTAGGGCAAACCCCATTTCTAAATACTTGTGATGTTGTATCAACCCAGTGAGACACTGGCTGAAAATTAAGTTGAGACCATTGAACCAAAACTTAAATTTCCTTTACATCTGAGTCTGTTAACCAGGAGACAAACAGACTGACACCTCAGACTGGAAAATGGGCTATGGAATTTTGGAGAATTTATTTTTGGGTAAATTTTTAGAAATTGTATGTTAACTGAAATAGTCATTGATAATAGAGGAATGGAATTTTGGAGAATTTATTTTTGGGTAAATTTTTAGAAATTGTATGTTAACTAAAATAGTCATTAATAATAGAGGAATGGAATTTTGGAGAATTTATTTTTGGGTAAATTTTTAGAAATTGTATGTTAACTAAAATAGTCATTAATAATAGAGGAAAAATACCTCAAGTTCTGAGAGATGCAATCAGTGATATATCTGTAGGTTTGGGCACCAAAGACTTGTTTCAGATGCGGGGTTCAAAGGGACATGTAACTATGTTTTCAGTTAATGCTGACTTTGATGTGCTAATGGCATATGATAATATAGTAAACTCTGAAGGTTGACTTATTTCCTGAGTACAGAGGTCTGCTTTCTTGGTGCCTGTGAAAGCTGATCCTTTCTAGCATATTCTGTGTATCTCTGCCAATATATAAAAATATACTATTCTCTATTACTGGTAAAATTGAACATATAAATTTGAACTAATTAGTGTCAGGAGAATGAAAGAATAAGAAAGAACAAAATATTTCTATTAACTCCAAAAAGAGAAGCAAAGTGTTCTTAAAGTGTCAATAAATTAAACAGAATAATCTGAGAAAAAAATGGGGATTCTACCACAAAAGTAAAGTAATACATAGAAAAATTGACCTGATTTAGCCATTAAACAGTGTACACATATTTTGAAACACATGTTGCATACCATAGATTTATGCAATTTTTATTTTTATTTGACAATAAAAACAAATAGGATAAAGAAATGGAAATATTTCAAATGTTATTTGTCTCTCAATATGGTTCTTATACTTTTTATGTTTTTATTAGTGCTTTACAGTGATACATAATATTGATGTTCATTTAGACATAATCATACATGCATGAAATATAATTTGCTTCACTGTTTCTGGCACTTTTAATAATATATTGATACAGAAAAATCAAGGAATTTTTCTTTAAAAGAATAACTTTTTTTTTTTGGCACTGGAGTTTGACTCCAACAGCATTTTTGCCACTATGTTATATCCCCGGCCTTTTAAATTTATTTTGTGTCAGGGATTTGCTAACATGCATAGGGCCTTATTAAGTTGCTGAGGCTGGCCTAGAACTTTCAATCCTTCTGCCTCAGCTTTCTGAGCCACTGAAATTGCAGGTATGCATTAGCACATCCAGTAATGCTGTTTTATTCGTTATTATGCAGTTTCTTGTTTTAGAGTTAACATACCAGGGGTCTTTCTACTGGGATGCCTATTTAACAAGATACAAAAGCAACTAAATGACCTTCACTCCAAGAAAGTGCATGCTTTGAACAGGTCACTAACACTGTCTTAAAAAGAAAAAATCAGCTTTATTTATGTCTTCTCAGCAAAAAAAACAATGTCATATAATAAGTGTTAAATTCTGTCTTTAGAAGCTAATTTAACTTCTAAAAAAGTAAATTCCAGTAAATTCATATCCCAATTACAAACAAAATTACAGTCATCAATCATATTTTGATTTCAAATTTTCCTATCTCTGTGTATAGAGTTTCTATATCTGTAGCAAACAGATACATACCTGCTCCATTGTCTTGAAGCAAGTTTCTCATAAAGTCCAGCAAAGCTCATAGTAAGAGATTCTCTACAGTGGTCTTCCCTCAGAAAGGCAAACGATTCTAGAAGACCAAAGAATTCATGCAAAACAGCACAGAAAAAGATTTTCAATGTCATCTAAATTGTAATTACAAATAGAATATCGATTTCCTAAGTGATCTCATGGGTTCAGAATGTATTTATTTGCTTCCCGTGACTTTTACATTGAATGTTCTTAGTTTATAAATCCAAAGATCATTTTTGGCTGCCAGTGCTGTAAATTTCACCTGCAATCTATTAATCAAGCCATGTTCCTTTTCTCTGACATCATTAGCAGCAATAAAGAGCCTGCAAACGGAACTCACCGGACAGTGCTGTAGTTGATGCATGAGACTAAAAAAAAAAAAAAAAAAAAAAAAAAAAAAAAATGGAGCCAGCTCTTTCCTAATTGCATCAGCTCAGTAGGAGGTTGGGAGTTGGGAGTTAAACCCTGCTCTCTGTTTCTGAGGTAAGTGGATGCCAGGCCAAGACACCTAGGGAGAAGAGCCACTCTGAGTGGAGCTCTGCAGAACTCACCATCTGGCATCCTCCTTCCTTACAGTTTGCTTCAGTTCGTGTGTTTCTTTACCCATTAAATCCTGTTTTGTTTCATTACAATACAAGTACAGATGGAAAGGCTTATAGGCAAAACAAAATCGCAGGATTTCTTTCCAACGAGTAGGCTCATTATTTCTTATAATGTTGTGTCTTCGCTATTGTAATTGAATAATCCACCAGAAAAATATTCATTACATGTCTCAAGAGAACAAACCCAAACTTCTGGGCAGTGTCTACTCTTTATAAAGCAAGAATGAATTCTAAAGGAAAGGCAGGTGAAATGTGTGCAGTCCTAAAAGAAAACTACAGAATACTTTTAGAGAGCTTCCTGTTCAAATTAGACTTTAGAGATATGAGCAAAATAAGACTGCTACATGTCCCTAGTTAAAATATTAGGTAGAGAAAAATGAAGAATGTGTGAGTCTGAATTTTCTAGCATCTTTCCAGTGTTCATTTTGAAATATTTTGTAATCCAGGGAAACCCAGGTTCCAATTATGATGGCACCATTGTTTAACCTTGTGATTTTGAATAGATTTTTGTCCTCAGAGACAATTTCATCATGTCTTACGTGAAAATAGCAAAATATAAATTGTGGGGTTGTGTTGATAATTATGTGAGTTGACTTTTCAAAGCACTCATAATTCCTGAGACATCTTTTGTGCTCTATAATTAGTACATATCCTCACTGTGATGGGTTAACTGGCTTAGTCTATATTGCTCAGTTCCTCAGTGAAACATTAATGTAGATGTTACCCTGAAGGTATTTGGGAGAAGTGATTAACATTTGCAATCAGTTGACTTTAAAATTACATTTAGTAATGTGGATAGGCCTCATCTACTCAGTTGATGATTTTAAAAAGGAAATATTAGAGTTTTCTGGAGGATTATTTTTGCCTCAAGATTGTTGTGGAGAAACATTGAGTTTAGTCTACCAGCTGACCCCATAGATATTGGACACACTATCCACCGTAATGTCTTGGATCTCTAACTGGGTCTCTATCTCTCTCTGTCTGTCTCCTTCCTGTTGGTCTGTTTCTCGAACAACCTTGGCTTATAGGGACATAAGAAGAATTTACAAAAGAATGAAGCTAATGTGCTTCACTCCTACCAGACAAAACATTTTATTAATCTAAAAATGATGTCTGGCTTAATATTCCACAATTCCATAGCCACATAATTGGAGCTAAGCTCCAGCGAAATGCTTAAAATGTAATCATTTTATCCGCACTTCAGTGTCTAAAATACTACTGTATCAGGCCTTAACTCTCCGAATCCCAATGATTCATTTACAGATCAAGAAACAGATCTAGCAACATTACCACATTCCTTAGGGGAAGCACTTCTCAGAGGAAGCACTGAGTCGGGTCTCCTGACTGGCTGGTTAGTATGCTCTGACTTACCTGAAATACAGTTTAATATTGCATCACTTTCTCAGTTACTTGGTGTGATAATTTGAATGTGTACAGCCTCTTTATATTTTTAGCCAATGGGGTAAAATAATTTTTTCATACCTTTAAATATTGGCATTATCTTGCTCTTATGATAAAAGAGAATCACTTTTAATTAGATCAGACAATTTAAAGAACAGCCAGCCCACTACATTAGATACATAATGTCATAGTTACATAACTATGCCTCTCTTATGCCTCTATTATTTTCTTTACTGAGAAAAACTGCTGACTCACTAATGTTATTTGTGGATACTAACCTTTATAATAGTGAAGGATGATTTCCATCTTAGTTTTCTTTTAAAACCTTGTTGTCACAGACATGGTGAACAATAAAAATGCAGCTTATATAGAAGTTAAAAATAGTTTAAAAATTGGCTAAAGAGAATGAATTTGTAATAAGTTAACAATTTTCAGAAAGAAAGTTGCTATATTCAACTTACAGATATTTAGAAATCTGTGTTCTACTGCTAAGGGGCAGAGAATTGTCTTCTCCATGGTTAGCCCTCTGAATTGGTGTTGAAAGAGAACTTTCACTGCCACCCCAACCCCACTGTGAGGAGGACCTATTTTCTTCTGTCTCCTTGTGTCAGCAAAGGCAACTGAGAACGGAGAAGCAAGATAGTTCTAGCCCTTCTGGCCAGCGTTGTATCCAGAGAAACAAATGGGAAGCTGGGACTTCTGTCCCCATCAGGAGCCCCTCCTCCTGTAGAAGCAGTGTCCTGGCATAAGTCCCAACTGTGCAAGTGTCCTTCTGAAAGCACTCCTCATACCAAGAATCAGGAACACCTCAGCTTGGAAGGAAAAAGACATCAAGAGATACCCAAAAATCAGATGAAAGAGAGGTTAAAATTGTTTGGGAAAGAACTTGAAGCAGCTATGATAACAAGCTTCAGTGAGCAATTGTGAATATGCTAGAAACAAATAGCGAGTCTGAGCAAAGAAACAGAAAGTCACAGCCAGGAAAGTTGAAGGTACAAAAGACAAATGAAGAGTTTATAATTAAAAGTACAATGTCAGAAGCAAACACTTGAATGAATGGGCTCAAAAGCAGCATAGAAATTAATCTCCACAACAGAGAGAATAGAATGGAAAAGTAAAAGAGAAACATTTCCTCAGGAACCTGTGGGAATGTTAAGTAGGTCATGTCACTGGATCCTGGAAGAAGAGCAGAGAGGGAGGGACTACAAAAATATGCCAAGAAGTAATGGCTGTAATTTCCTAAATTTACCTCAAGTTATCAACTTAAATATTCAGGAATCTGAGCAAACCTCACATAAAAGAAGCCCAAAGAACTATACACCAAGACATTTCATTGTCGGACTTTTCAAAGCTCAAGACAAAAGAAAAAAATCTAGACTGTATTAAAAAATACATTTCAAAACCCAACAGTAAGCAAAACAAAAAATCAAATTAAAAAATAGGTAAAAGCACAAAGGGTCATTTCACTGAACTCTTGAAAAAACTATATCTCCTCTGGTAGGAAACTAGCTGCACTTGTGGACTATTTTTCATCAAAGTAGGGAGGCCAGAAGGAAGCGGCACATCATCTTCTTCAGCTTCATCCTGGGCATGTCAAAATGCCAGGTGGTGGGGGCGGAATGTGAGGCAAGGCAGAGACTGCCACCGGACAGGTCAGAAGTCCTTGACTGCCAGGTGGTAGGTCTGTGGTTACAAGGCCCAGTAGGAAGAGGTGTGATGGCCCAGGAAATCCAGGTGAGGACTCCAGCATGGGAGATAAGGGAGCAGGTGAGCACCCTCAGGGTGAGATCTTTTTCAAGCCCCAAGTGAGACAGCAAGGTCCCCAGAGGTAGAGCCCAGAGGAAGGAACACAGGTCTACAAAGATGAAGCTGTGGTTAAGGTGAAAAGACAGTTCTAGAAAGGAGGACTGAGGGGCAGGGGTAGAGCAATTATGGATTTCCATGGTTTGAGGCTGATGCAGATTGGTCTTTGGGGATGACTGATTTTCCTTTGTCCTTTGCTGTACAAAGATGGTGCTGATCTGTGAAAATAGGTTCTTATACTGAATAATGGACAAAAAATTAGTTCTGTTAGGAAAGCCCCATGATCGCAGCAGAGGAGAGTGGTGATAGAGAGAAAGGAAGGCTCAGTGGGACAGGGTGTAGACTCTTTCCAAGGGCACTTCACCTTGAGTTGGCTGTTGACAGCAACTGCTTTTACTCCTTAGGTTGGTAGGTGAACTTGGGGTCCTGTTAAAAAATACATTCCTTTCGTTTACCCAATTAAATTATGGTCATATTCCCTAAAGAATGTAGTTATTTGGACAAATGAATTATTGAGAGAGAGAGAAATATAAAGAAGAGAGATGAAAAATAGTAGAAAGAGAAGAGTAAGAAAAAGGAGGAATAGAGGAGAGAGAATGACAGGAAGAAACTAAGAGTGTGACAAAAAGGACAAAGGAACTGTGTTTCCACATATAGGAGGTGAGATGATGAGGGTTTCCATCTTTGAACCCTCAGATGCTCCAGCACAGGTTTTGTGTAACCAGGCAGCCCTTCCTCCAGCCACAGGCCTTCCACCCCCACCTGCCTGGTTATTCTTCAGCCTCCTGGTTTTCCTTAAAAAAAAAAATCCAACAGAAACCATTGCAGGCCAGGAAGAAGTGTGGTTTCCGAGGACCCCTGCCTTCACACATCCACCTTTCTGACCTGTCCATGGGTTTGTGCTTGATGCCTCTCACAGCTTCTTGCCACATCTGGACAAGCCCTTGGTTAGGGAGCTTGGGTTTGACATTACCTGGCCTCCTGGGACTTGGCTGTTCTCCATCCTCACCTCAGATTCTAATCAGGCAATGGCCAGACCTACCAAGAACTCCTCCCTCTCCAAACTTGCCTCTGGCCAGAGGGCATTTCCTCCCAGCTTTTACAAGGAGACAAATACTTGTTGAAGAATTTCTGGGAGGGTTGGGTCTTGGGTTTGGAGGGTTTTAGAAATGCAGCTCTTGAAAGTGAAAATAAATGCAGCCAGGAGGGGGAGAAGATGGCCCAGGGTTAGCTTTTGCGAGAGTCACAAGAAAGACAGCTAACTAGTGCACAAAGTGTTCAGGCTGCTGGGAGGGTGGAGTTTGACCTCCTGGGACTGTTGTTAGGTGAGATGTTGTTAGGTGGATAAACTGTGAGAGCATTTTGTAAATGGAGAGAGACTATGCTAATGTGAGGCATTAATACTATTATTCCCCTCAGCTACAGGTTCCTGCTGCCTGAGTGACATGATAAAAGCCCTGCTTTAGAAGATTAGTGTGGGAGTGATGTGCACCACCACTTGTACAGGGAGAGAGAGTTCAGGCAGGGAAATGTGTGGCTTCTGCTGACACCAGCTAAACGGGAGTTTGAAAGTGTTCCTGAAAAAGAGAGAGTTCCCCTCCATACTCTCTCTCTGTCTTGCCCCCAGGAAAGCCTTTTTCTTGCCAGAAGACAGTTACTTCCTGTTCCTACCATTTTTGTAAGCTAAGACAGGCTGGAAATGGGAGCAGGACCTAAAACATCACTGACCAATGTGGATCCATCTGTGCTTCTGCTTTTGCTTTTTCTATTTGGCTTAATACATCAACCTCTTCCTCCTTCCCCTTTCATTAAAAAAAAAAATAGATGTCACAGGATAGTATTACAATATATGTGGTTTTGGGGAGAGGGAACTGCACAGACCTCCTGTTTTGCCTTCCTATGGCTTGGGGTTCCTGCACACACATTTTGTACCTCTTGTCAAATATTAAGGTTAACTGAGTAAATTGTTCCTGCTCCCCCAAAATGAAGCTTCAAAATGAATCCCCCTGTGTGCCAAGTTATAAATTTTAATACCTCATTAACAACAAAAGCAACAACAAAAAGAAACTTGCCTTTTTAAGCAAGTCCTTAGAAAGGGAAAAAGACCTGGGGTATATAGTCAGAAGGTGACACTGCTGTGGAGACAGGATCAAGACGGATAATATGAAACTTCAATTCAGAGGAAGAATGATGTGGCTCCAAGTTGAATTGTGAACTGCCAGACACAAAATTAGAAATCAATATGCTGTATAAAAATTAGTCAGTGCAAGACCAATAGCAAAACACAGTAATCATTTCCAGAGATGGGGTTGAGAATAAAAACAGAAGTTCTTGGATCAAATTGAAAGATGCTGCACATTTGTCAAGGGAAAAATACCAAAACGTGTCAAGACATCATACCTTTGCTTCTTCCTTCCTTCCTTTGGTGTAGTTCAAATAAACAAAATGCCTCACACACTCGTTGCTGAGTGAGCCAAGAGAAAATCACACTAAACGTGACATTTCCTTGTAAGCAATATTGTTTGCACACATCTTATAGTGTTGATCTCAGTGTAATAAGCATTATTTGTAGGTTGTCTTGCAGTGCTTGTGTTTTGCTATTATGGTGCCGTCACCCTGCAGACCTGGGAACTGGAAGGAGCCGGTGTCCAGGCCTAAGCCTTTCAGTACAGCTGGGGAGAGGCACATGCATGTGAATTTCCCCCAGCCCACTCCACACTCAAGCCAACCAACAGCTCAGCCTTTCTTCAAGGAAAGCATGAAAAGGCATTAGCTTCCAGATTGCCTTACCTCATAATGTTGCAGGGAAGGACTCATAACTTACTAGCCTCACACTTATTTACAAATTGAAAAATCAGTAAGAAATCCTAAAATTTCCACTTCAATCAAAAGCATATTACACGACTATAAAATTGTATATCTATGTTTTAGGAGCAAGGAAATGTGCCTAATATCAAAGGGAAGAGAAAGATAAAGAAAATGGTCACTTTGTGGTGAAAGAAAAATACGTACACCAGAGTATAATACCTAAATATGCCTGAGAACATGTCTCATAATTTATAGTAGTGAGCAGCTGTTGTGTTTCGGTAGTCTTGTTCTTTGTGTCCCAGATTCACTTAGCAGTGTGGTTAGGTTAGGAGCTAGGAGATGAGGAAGTAAGAACAGGATCCTATAATACATGGAGTTCACTGGGTCTCATCCCTGGTGGGAGGGTCCTTGAAGGAAATGTATCTAGAACTGTGAGTCACAGTTCTCCCCCCAGAATTCTTATATATGCTAGAGGAGTGAATTGAATATAAAGGTAGGGTTTAGTATGTAAAAGCATCATCATTGGCTAATGAGTATGAAACATTCGAATTGGTAATCAGCAATGGATTTTCTACCCATGTGACATCTAGGAAGGTAGATGTGGAACAGGAAATAAGAAAAGGAGAATCTGTAAAGAAGGTGGTGAATTATTCAGAGTGGCATGGTAGAGAGGTTAAGGCTTCCTGAAAATTAGAGGCTGTATTATATGACACGATCAAGCCATCTTATAAAGGAGGGAGAGTAGGATTTAGATTCACATAGAGAAAGTAATTTCCATATGGAAGTGGGCAATGGATCTGACCGTCCATAAGGGGAACTGATACTTTGAACTGTAGCTGCCACCTATTGTCACTGGAAAAAAATTTGGTGATTGTTCTGGTTTGGTGACATGGTTTTCTCAACGTTAGGGTTCATTTCATTCAGTTAATACAAGTGGTCAGAGGTTGAGGAAGTCAGGACAGAATTGGGTCCCTGGAAGACAGTTGTGAAAGCTGTCATGGGTTAGACAGTTGCTTATGAACATGACAAAATATCCCAAGTTAAATACTAGATGGAAAAGGCAGGATGCATCCTTGCTAAGGAGATGCGCCTGACTGTCTATCAATGGCCTTCAGTCTGTGGCCAGTTTCTATAGCCCAAAAGAGAGAAAGATCCAACCCCAAGGATGGCCAGTGAACCAGAAATTTGGGACCTGCCTAACTCAAACGATGTGCTATAGTTACAGTTAGATTCTAAGGTACAGTTTGAGAAATGCGCCATTATCTTAGTTTTAGGTTTTTCCTTTTCTAGCTTGAAAATAGTTATACTTGGGCTGGGGATGTGGCTCAAGTGGTATCGAGCTCACCTGGCATGTGTGCGACCCGGGTTCGATCCTCAGCACCACATACAAACAAGATGTTGTATCTGCCGATAACTGAAAAATAAATATATAAAAAAGAAAATAGTTATAATCTCTGATAATTCTCTCTTCCCACCCCTCTTAACAATTTCACTAATAGAATGGACAAATTAACTTTACACAATGGGCAGTTATAGATTATCACTTAATATCAGACAGCTACTTGAGAATTAGGTATGGATCCAAAGAATCAAGTAGGAAAGCCTGCAGATGGGTCCAAAAGCCTGCCCCAGATGCTGCAGAGGCAGCTCAGAGTGCAAGGCCTTCTGTACAGGCCTAAAAGTCAACCCTATGATTTTCCAACGTGAAAGATAAGGTGGAACTTCAGGGATGGTGAGAATCTCTGACAATGGGGAAAGCCCTGAATTTTAATTACAGTAATACCATACATTTTTAGATTTTTAATTTCAATTTAAATAACTGGTTATTTTCTTTCAACTGGCTGAATAACCAGTTGACTTCTAGTGAGAAAGAGAAGGCATTATTGGAACTAGAGGAAGTAATAAAAGTAAAGATTTTGGGGGAGAAGAGTATACATTTATGTAACTGCTGAAAAGGAACTTGGCTACATTTATATAGAGTTAAGTTTTTAATAATCTTAGACCTTGAATTAACAACTAGAAATCCAAGTCAAAGTTTAGATTACTCAAAAATGATTTTTATAGTTATAGGCAGAAGTGGAAGCAATAGCTATATTTTGTGAAACAAAAGAATAATGGCTAAATAATGGCATATTTATATCATAAAATTTATGTAAAAAATAAAAGTTCATGTGTTTGACAGTTACTTATTATTTTGACAGTTACTTATTAACATGATGAAATTTTACAATTTGAATACTAAGTGGGAAAGTCAGGATACAGACTTTTGCATTTAAAAAATAATAAAACTAATAATGATGATAATTACATTAACAATAACATTAACCCATCTACAGTTAAAATCATCTAAATGGTGAGTTATCTATTGATGTTAAGGGTGATATAATTATTCTTCATGTTTAAGCTTTCTACATGTTGCCTTTTAAAAATAATGAACATGAATTCATTTTACAGTCAGAAAAATTACAAAAAGCAAACAAATATAAAATGCAAGCTCATATATGTTACTTTAAAATAAGCTCTAATAATAAGGAGATTCTTATTTTAAACATTCAGCAACTGAATTTCAAGCCAACAGCAAATTGGTGCAGGAATTTGGAAGGAAGAATGAGGAGCTACTATGAAGAGATGCAGCAACTGTTTTAGGCAACTTTTCGTCACTGACCGATATACATAACAAGAACAATGTGTTGGGGGGAAATTTATTTCAGCTCACAGTTTCAGAGGTTCAGTCTGTGGTTGGCCGACTCCATACCTCTGGGCATGTGAATCAAATCATCATGGCAGAAGGACCCAGTGGAGGAAAGCTAGCTTCTTAGGACTTGGCAACCAGAAAGCTGGGGTGAGAGGCCGAGACAGAGATGAGGAGAGTTCTGCTGTCCAGGGACAAAATATAAGCCCTAGAGGCACACCTCCAGTGACTCACCTCCTCCAGCCACACCAATCTGCCCACAGTTACCACCCAGTAAATCCACATTGGTGTATAAATCCATCAATTAAGTTACAACTCTCAAATTTTCACCTCTGGTTGTTTTTGAATTGTCTCACACATGAGGTTTTGGGAGAAACTGAATATTCAAGTTACAATAATCACAAATGTATGGAAAGTAACTGGCAATGAGCTACTCATGGGAGGAGCAGAAATATTATGGGGAAAGTTTCAGTCCCTCTAAAATCATCTCTCTCTGAGGTCATTTCTAGTAGAAACTCAAGTGCTACCAATCTCAAAACCACTTTGGGAATCAAAGATGTGGAGAAAAGAGTTCTACTCTTTGGAGAATCCAAAATGTAAAGTGACTTTATTTCAGTTCTTCATCCTAACACTTCTTAGCATCTGAATTTCAAGAATTCATGTAATATCTTTAACATTCAGAACTCTCAACTTTTATATAAGAACAATCAAGTATTTTTGTAGTTTTTACATTCTCTTTTAAAAATGATTTCCTGAGGTCATATAAAAGTGTTTTGAAAATAATGACATACCATATATATGTGGATGATGCTAGGAGTACATAGTATTAATTACTGCTAATATTAACCCAAACCAATGGAAATTAAATAATTTATTTTCATGTATTCTAAGAAAATAGATGTAGTTATATGAGTTGTACATGTGTGCATGCATGTGCAAATGTCTTACAATGAATTTTTAAATTTTATTTATATTTGGTCCATTTTTGGCCCATCCCTTTTTCTGAGAGATAAAGTATCATAGTAGAAAAAAATTTGTGGAACGAGGCAGATTGAGCTCAGGTTCTGGGCTATTTTTACTCTTAGCTATATGAACTTCAGTGGATTGGTGCTCTGAACCTTAGTGTCCTCATCTGAAATAAACTGAGCAAATGGTAGTCAGTGCTCAGTATATAGTAGTCATTCTAGTTTCTAATGGCTTGAGAGTAAGTTATCTTGAAAATTTTCATATATATATATATAAACCAGCTTGATCTCAGACAATTTGGAAAATATTAGGCATGTCTGCATTTCAAAATTCTGTAGGATTAACATAATGATGTATGTACTCATCATTTAATATAATAAAATATTAAAATTCTTCACTAGATAATAAACATATAATGCCTTTGTCTGTGAGTATATTGTGGTAATAAGTGCTGTGGAAGAAAACAACAACAAACTTCGTCATTAAGGATATTAAAACTAATGATAGATTATATTGTAGACAATATGTAAATTTCCATTATGCATATATAACCAGGTATTAATAGATATATTGATGGATTTTTTAAAATGCCTCCTGTTGAGGGTGGGGTGTGGCTCAGTGGTAGAGTGTTTTTGCCTAACATGTGCAAGGCCCTGTATTCAATTCCTACAACTCACCATACAACATAAAAAAATAAAGTATTAAATGTTTAAACATTTTTTAAAGGTCTAACCATTTAATACCATATTTTTTAGATTTGAAGAGAGCAATGAATAGTTAGGAAAATTCTATTCATACATCTCATTAAAATTAAGCAAAGGAGAGGGCTGTGACTCAGTGGTAGAGTGCGTTCCCTGGGTTCAAACAGTAGCATGCATGCTTGCACAAACACACAAGCACACACACACACACACACACACACACACACAAGAAATAAAAAGAAAAAGAAAAGAAAGAAAGAAAGAAAGAGAGAGAGAGAGAGAGAGAGAGAGAGAGAGAAAGAAAGAAAGAAAGAAAGAAAGAAAGAAAGAAAGAAAGAAAGAAAATTAAGTAAAGAAATTGTTTCTATAAATTTAATATTACTTATTTGGTATAAAGATTTAATAGAGTTTTCACAATACAAAAATATATCTTAGAATACATGTATTCTAGAAGTATAAATATCTGCAGGAGATTTATATTTCATGATGTTTTAAATTGAAAACTCATGTCATGAAACAGTAAGAAGTGAAAAGACTGAAACACATCTGTTCTACGGAGTTATACAGATGGCTCTCCAGCAGATTCCTTCTTTGATATTGGGTTGAACCAGTTGTCCCAGCATTATAATCCTGTGATGTTTCAATATTTTCTTCTTATCCCAACTTTGGCTAATAAGTCTGCTTTAGGATTCTGGAATTAGGAAAGACTCACTGAACCAAATATAATGTGGTTATTTTCTCATTTGCTACTGATATTTTTCCAAAGTCATAATAGTTGTGAACATCACAAAATCATCTTGCACAACAGTGGAGTTCTTCACGAGGACTCAGAAATACTGGGTTAACTATATACTGGATTGGATTTCTAGCTTCCTCAGAGGCCACTATAGTCCACCCAAACTTCCAGTCTGCTTTTATACATTGCTCTGCAGCAGGCCCTTTTAGGTACTCCCAGACTCCAAATTTCTGGTGTCTGTGCTCTTTTGCTATATGCTCTTTTGAGGATGGGCCGAAACTAGTAGCTTACGTAAACAAAATAATGACATAAGTGATCATATGCCACTTAGGCAGTTGGGTGTAAAAATTGTAGCTTCCAATCTTGGGTATTTTTCACCCTGAGAAGACAGATACCATGTTGTGGGAGTGACAGAAATAATATGGAGAATATGCTGCCCAAGCATAAAAACCAAAAGGTATGAGAGTGCAGTTAGAAATTGTCCTGCAGCATCCAGTGAGCCTAGAAGATTATAGACAGTTTGATTTAGTCTAAAGAAGAACCTGGAAGCTGGGTGTGGTGGTGCACGTCTGTAATCTCAGAGGCTCAGGAGGCTGAGGTAGGAGGATCAGGAGTTCAAAGCAGCCTCAGCAGGCAACTCAGTGACACCCTGTGTCTACATAAAATATAAAAAGGACTGGGGATGCTCAGTGACTAAAGACCCCTGAGTTCCATCAGTCTTCACCTCCTCCCCCCAAAATTAAAAACTAGAGCCAAAAACCTAAACCATGTGCATATTCTTGAGCTTCAGAAAGTATTAGATAATAATTGTCATTTTAAACCAATAAACGTTGGGGTGGCATAAAACTGTCCCCCATTATATTTACAGTTAAATGAGAATAATAAGCATTCTGAGGGGGTTGTTGTTGAGGAATAAAAAATGATTTAATGTAGTTTAGACTGCTTCTTTGGAAAAAACCTGCCAAATTACATTGTTGATTGAAACTTTTAGTCCAAGGCAAGTTGTGTCTGCTTTCAGAATAAAATACACTGGAAAAATAAATAATCAATTTAAACTTAGGCAATGATGACATAAAAATTTAACAGCTTCATAAATTAGAACTTTATATATAACAGAGTCAAGTGGCAAAAAGTTATTCATGTATATGTAGTATTGACAAAGATTGATAACGTTGATAATGTTGATTGATAACATCTATACACAGGGATATATATTTTAAGAAAGCAAAGTTATAATGGCAATGGCAAGATACTGAGATGGAAAAATTAATTCCATTGCCTAAGTAAAAACTTCAGCTAAACCAGGGAAAAGGTCAAAGGTGAACGCCAGGTATTCTTTAGAAGATCATCTGGGGAAAAGAAGAAAGACAAGCAGAAATAGATTATCATTAGTTCACTTAAAGGCTGGCTCAAATCTAATACTGAGAGAATTTATCACTTAGGTTCAGGAAATACCTTGAGGGACATTTAACCTAAAATTGAAGCAGACACTAAGGAAATCAGAGCTACCTACTTATTTGGTAACTAAGGGAAAAACAGATCCAGCCTGGGATGTGGGAGAGAGATCATGAAGGAAATGACAGGTAGTAAATATAGGGTGGAACTAGGAGTAAAACATTCTAAAGTAGGCAAAGAATCTACCAGCAGAAATGTCATAGCTGCAGATGGCCTCTGTTATCTGGCTTGGCTTGACACACAGCACAGAGTGGAGAAATGTAATACCAGCTTTGTTGAGTATGGGCTTAGGTGGAGAGTTGAATGTGGAACTTACAGTTGTAAGGGGCAAGCGAGGGCTTGACTAGAGACAGACACTCATTATTGCAGTAAGCAGGCTGAAGTTGGGTCAAAAAGAAAATGAGTTGGTGAAGGATGTAGAAGAATCAGGAATACTATTAATGAGCTCAAGACCTAAGTTAAGACAGAAGAGGCCCAAGGCATAGTGAGCACATCAAAGTCAAAGTTTAATTGCTCTCAGAGAGGGTTATGGTATCAAAGCATTCTATGCACACATTAGTATTTTAAGTGGTTCATCTGAGAGTTATCTGCTTTAACGGCTTATTCCATGATAGTGGGCCTGATTTATTCTTTACTAAACACAATACATTATAGAATTTCAGTTTAGATAGTTGGTACAGTATCATTGAAAAGTATTTCATTCTGTGTATAAATTCCTGGGCCTGTCTCTGAAGTCAGTGTTCTGACTGAGGCTTAGCATATGACCCCCTGGAATCACTATTATCTACATTTAAATGTGATGTTCTGGTAGGTAGTGAATGGCAGCTGTCTCCACACTGTGTATTCAGGGGTTATAGATCATTGAATAAAACATTTTTTAAAGCTGGGAAAAGATGAATAGCTGTGCTTATGTCATCTGGGCTTATCTGAAGTCAAAACTGTCTTTCCTAGCTCCTACCATTGTTGATGGAGACAAATAAGATCACATGAATAGTCAATAGTCAAATTAAATACAAATTCATTTAATGGAGAATCAACAATCATTTATTTATGGTCTTCTCACTTCTACTTTGGTTGTTTTGAGTTGTGTACATGGTTGAGGCAAGAACCTTTATAAAGAATAATAATGATGGCAATTTTAATAGGTACCATCAGATTTGTGGTGGGGTAGGAAGCCAGATACATGTGCTTCCATAGGAGGATGCTTTCTATTTACTAAGGTGCCTCTTTCTCATTGACTTGAAGTCTATGTCACATGTTTCTGATCACAGGCTGAAAAGAAAATATCTAAACCATGTTGTTTATAAACAACACCTGATAAAGAATACTCACAGGGTGATAATTAAGAGCTTTGGGAGCTGGACCCAGGAGATTACACAACAATGAGTCAATGAAACTGAGAGTGGTCATCATTCAGTATTGCATTTCAATTTGGTCCCAAAGGAGATTTAAAACAGTATCAAACCTTTAGTAACCATTGAATATGCCCTTAGGAATTAGAAAAAGAGTTTCATTAGAATTTTTTGATAAGTCTTGAAATTTTTGCACAGGTCATCTTCATAAAAGATTTCCTTATAGTAAGCAATTACGTGTCTACATATATGAACCACATGGTTTATGAGGAGATACTATATGGATAAATCAATGAAAATAATTTAAGGTATCTAATTTTTTAACTTAATCTCAAAGTATTTAAAAATTCATATTTTTCTTTTCAAATTTTGGAAGATAATATGTGCATATACCCGACATTATATAATGGCACTAAGGCAGTCTGTGGCAGACCTACTAACACTTCCATAGTGAAATCTAGGATTCTAGACACTTATAGCTAGATAACTAAATGCTGTGAGAGCTTGTTTGTATAATAATAAACTTAGGAGATACTGGAAAAATAAAGACCATTCATATTTTAATATTTCTTATTTGTATGGAAAACATTTGAATTTAAGGAGTTCAAATCTCCTTATATTATAGCATTTGATTGCTGGTAAGTCTTCCTTAAGAGGCTGAATCATACTGATATCAATATCACCAAGATGCATTTGGGCATTTGATGATGAGTTAAGTTTGTGATTTTTAAGTAATAACAGTGAATGACAGGATTTATCCCCACCTGAATTTGGTTACAACAGTTATGTAAGAAATTATTAGTTTTCAGAGAGTGAAAACTGAGGCTGAGGAATTATCACTACAAGATAAAGATTTTTCATAAATTGTGTGATGATCGGGTAGAAGAATTTGTAAGAGGAGACAAAGGAGTTCAAAAATCTAGTGAGAAGATAATTAAAGTGCTCCCATAATGATACTAGAGGAAGAAAACAACTGTTCCTGAAGGTGGAATATTATTATTATATTATTTTATTTTCTGTGTTGATTTTTCAAAAATCAACACTGAAAATAAGACAAAATAGTATAAAAATATATTTGCGAAAGATTTATGAGGATTTACTAACACCATCAAAAAAACAGTCAAAATAAATTTGTCTATTTCTCTTATAATCAAAATAAATAAAAGTTCTTGGGGGAGAAAAGTTGGTGTTGATCTGTGGCAAAGATCCAAATTGTGTATGGGACTTAATTCCTGGTTCACCTGAGCTACAAGCTCATATAGCAGATGACTGACCAGTTGCTCTTTTATTCAGATCCATGCTGTGTTGTAGAGCAAGCCTGATTTATAGGCGTCTCCCCCAAATTTCATTGCAAGTGTTCTTGTGGGCCAGGCTGAAGATGTAAACTTGAGTCCTTACCACAGGGAGATCAGTGATGAAGATCTGAAGGTAGGTGTGGGGGAGCTACCGCAGGCCTGCTAAGAGGTAGCTCAGCAAGTCATTTTCTGATCCAGGAGTGTGTGAACATGATGTAGTTTAAAAAATAATATTGCTATGGTCTTGCCAAAAGGTACTTAATTGTAAATCCCTTTCATCCATTGAAGTCTGGAAAACAAATCCAGTGTATTAGACATGGTTAGCAAAAAGTCATAATATTGCCTCTGGATATTACGGGCTCTGTAATGAGAAAGAAAACAATGTCACTTGGTATTTTCTCCAGACAGTAGCCTAGATCTTAAAGATTAGAGGGATTTTTCCTATATAGCATACATGAAATGCATTACAACCTTGGATTTCTGATATGGCAATGATAATGGTGTAGAGTAGAGAAGGCATCAAAATTAATACTTACATTATAAAAAGCAATTAATGATGTACATGATTTTTTTCATGTACAGTACTTATTATTATTTGCAGAATGTGTTATTTTTAAGACTTGGTTTAGCCACGCTTTGTGGGTTGAAAGTGACAACTCTTATATTTAAACAAGTTAAAAAATGTGTCCTTAAATGTAGTATAATGGTGGCCAGAAAGAGTATGTGGGAAACTAAATGCAGGGGAAAAGTTTCAGACAGACAGACAGACAAACAGACAATTTCCCTCTGATATATATGAGCACAACACTGTGAATTTCACTTTGATAATTTCTGTGATTTAAATTACAACTTTATTTTTCCCACTTTCTCTGGAGCAATGTTATAAAGGACCAGCTCATCACACTATCTATTACTTTATCCCAGCATGTGGGTATGGAAGAACAGAGAGTTATAACTCCTGTGACTCATTGCCTACTTGATAATAAAATGAATGCATGAAAAGCAGCCTAAGGAAGAATATTTTATTAGATCAATTAATATTGCAGAGGAGCTTTGTTCCTGGGTTAATCATTGATATGAACTCTTTTCTTGGAGCTAAGGTTTGGGGCTAGTCATAAAAGTGAATTAGAAAGGACACCTCTGTTCTTTATTCTCTATCAAGGACTTTAACTCAGAATTATTCAATCTGACACCTGGAGATTTCTCATATAGCACATTTGCCAAAGGAATTGTAGGAAGGGCTAACTTTCAAAGACGTTTCACTCCTTTATTTTTAGAGATTTTTTTTTTTTTGGCAGATTAGGAAAACATAAGAACAGGTGGATACCCTCGAGGTTTTATTATTCAAAATTGGTTTTAATTAAAAAATAATATAGAATGAAAATTAATATAAAGGTACCTTAAATATTCACTGCTCCTTAAAACCCCTCTCTCTTGCTCAACAGGTAACATCTGCTGAGTTATGGGTGGCCTCAGTATTTAGCGTGCATTCATTATCTCAGATCCTGTGGAAGCCTGTCTGCTTGTGATTGTGAATGGGCTGCTGCTGGCGGTGGTACTCCTAATTCTGTGCTAGGCCTCCCAGGGCTCCCACACTCTTCTAGAGAGCTGTGGAAATTGTGGTTAGGGCTGATTTGCTTCCCCAGCTCTTTCCCTTGCTAACATGGCTGTTGAAGGGTTAGTGTGTTGTCAAAAGTACTAAAAATATTGGTTTAGCTCAAGTATTGTCATACCTTGATGGACACATGTTATTGGATTGTGGCACGATTTTGTGGACTGTGCCCAGTTTTTAAAAATTCAAAATAAGAGGCTAGAAAATGTTAGAGTTTATTGTACATAGCAAGGGGGAGGATTGTTTCACATGGTTTTATTTGTTTGTTTCATCCATACAGGTAAAATAGATTCTTACAGTGGGTTCATGCTGATGTGAACAGTCGCCCTCATTAGAACTTTGTAATTTAAAATCTAGGTAGATATTCTAAATATTAGGGATAATAAATGTTTTTGAACTGAAATTTGAAAAGCACAGCTATTACCGAAGGCTTTTAAATAGCATTATATTAATTTAATAAAGGAAATAATAGAATCTTCAACACTCAACAGAAATTGGTGAAATAAAGCATAGAAAATGAATACTTGCTATTTTATAAAAAAGAATATTCTAGACTTGCATTCTATTTATATTTAGTTTAAAAATCATTGGCTGCCTTCACATGCCAGGGCTACTGTTGGTGCTGAGGACAGGGTGGGAAAAAGGTAGATGGGGTCTCTAATCTCCTGGAGTATGTGTTTGATAAGTTAATCATTTTTGCATTCTAACATTTAGAATGGATGTTAAGAGGTTCTGGACTCCAGGACACCCTGAGGTTCATATGTCAACAATGGCTCAATTTGACGTCATGTGGAACCCAGCTTCCTTAATGAATGCCTGTGACAGGCACATAATCAATGATTGTATAATCTGGATCTATATTAGCACTCCTAAGCAATTCTGATTAACTATGTCCTTTCAATTTGTTAAATCATTATGAAATGCTTAAATATGTTGTGATTTTTAAAAAAAATGTGAAATGAATCTCTGGGTTATGGAGTAGATATGTAAAATCCACTTCTATGCATTCCCCAATGGCCACTTCTTCCTCTGGGATCTTTCATGACATTATTGATGGCTCTAGTCTGATCTTTTGTGACTGCTGCATAGTATATCAATACATAAAGATAGCTTTATAGCATTAACCCTATATTAGACTATATACAATTCTATGATATTATAAATAAACTTTATGAAGTTATTAATGATGCCACAATGAGCATCCTTGTATGTCTATCTTTGTGTACAAATGCCCAGTGATTCACTTGGCTGTATCCCTGCAAGTGGAATTATTCTGTGAGAATCAGTAGATTTAAAATTATGATAGATGGAAATGGCCTCCAAATTATAGACTAGCCAAGAATATATTAGAGTGCTCACTTTTTACAACTAAACAAATAATCCTATTAAGTGCTTTTAATCTTTGACATTCTAATGTGGTGAATAATATATCATTATTTATTAATTTGCTTTTCCTAATTATTAACAAGCTTTAATTTCATTTTATATATGGAGTAATATTCATACATTAAGTGGTTATTGTATATACATTTTTGCCATTAAAAAGAGAAATATTTAATAAAATATTCTTTGGACACAGAGAAAAATCAACTTTTTAAATAAAAATTACAAAAATTTTATTTGAGTCAACTGTGTATCACTTAACTGTATTTGATCTCTTAGCCTAGTAATTTATTAAGTAGCCCAGCTATGCTGTCCCACCCAATGGACTGGCATATCAGACACTGATTTCTGTATGTCTGGTTGCTTTGTGTGCTCACTCTTGCAGTCTTCTATTTGTCTATCTCTACACATCACTGATATACTGTTTTAATTATGATAGTTTTAAATTACTTTTGTTATTTAGTGGGTGAAAACTCTGGTCTTTGTCTTTCTAACTCATCATTTTACTAAGTATTTTTGCACATGTATTTTTCTGTAAGAATCTTAGGATCAATATATCAGGTTTCACAAATGCCATTGGTATGAATTAAAGGATAAATCAACTTGGGAATGGTTTCCAGGTGTTTCCATTTATTAATGATTTCTTTGTGGTTATAGCAATATATTATTCTAATCACATAAAACTTTAGGTATCTTGTTGTTGTTTTATCTTCTGCTGCTAATTCTATAATTATTTTGTGGAATTGATTTTGGGGAAGTTCAGTTAGGGATTCTGGGAAAGATTGAGTATTTTAAATATTTTTTATATTTGTTTTCCATTTTTATTATGTCCATTCTATTAATATTTTTGATAATATTTTTGGGAATTCTACATAGGTACTGGATAGTTTGGGGTGAATTTATTTTGTAAAGAAATTTAGAGGTCTTTACCAGGCTCTTAATTCCATAATTGTAAAAAGAGATTTGATTTTATGTCACATTTATTAAATTTTAAATTGTGAATGTACCTTTAACTTTAAACCAAACTTAAGCTCTCTGATCTTCACCCCTGAATGAGAACACTTGCAAACCATCTACCTCTCCCTCCCAAAACAAGGGTTTATGTATTCGGTGGACTCTTGCCTCACTGGATGCTGGAACAAGGAATTGGAGGGGAAAACCCTGTTTTTCCTGAAAGAAGGTACATCCTCAAAAAGGAGAGCCCAGGCAGGGGCTCACAGTTGAGAAAGGAAATTAAATAAATTAATCCTGCTTCAAGGAGAACTGGGCCATGGGGGTTCTGGCTCACCCATGTGGGTCGAAGGATGGAGAGGGTGAATTCTCTGTAGGAGGAGCCCTCACTCATGAGGAGAGCAGAGTTCCTAGTCAGAGAGCATGGCCCCTCATCTGTGCAAAAACACACCATCTGCAACTAATTCTACCTTAAGTCCTATATATATTTATGTCTATTTCTCCCTCATTTTTCCAGTTGTCCAGAACAATAGTAGCTAGTTTTGCTCATGAATTTAAGAGAATGTGATTAATCATATTTACTGGGGTTCTCAGGTAGACAACCTATATTAAACTTTGAATGTTCTTTTCTGTTACACATTTTATCAAGTTATTTAAAAACTAGGAATAGTTGCTATATGTTATTAAAATCTTTCATAATCTATCAAAAATTGTGTAATTTTTACCTTTTTCTGCTAATATTATGAATTATATAACTGTATTCCTTAAAATATTCTAGGATAAATCCTTCTACATCATTTTTAATAAACTGCCAACTTTTATTTACTGTCATTTCATTTAGATTTTTGTTCTTACTTTGGATTTTATAAATTAGATTAGTCTAGAGGTTTTTTTGGGTGTTTTTAAGTCAGTTTTTTAAAATTTTGAAATCATGTTTTTACTAACGTAGTACACTGAATTATGCAAGGCCATTTAAATGGCCTAAGAGTCCTGGGCACTTGTTGTTTTCAAAGAATTTTCCATGTAAGGGAGTGGATTAGGTGATGTCAGGAAGATTTGAATAATATTTGAGTTTCTTATGTTTGCCTACTTTTAGGGCCTAGATGGAGTGGTAAGGAATTAATTATGGGAAATATCTCAGAGGTGTTGTGGGCTTTGTGTGATAATGTGGAAGTGTGTGGGAATAGCCAGACTCTCACCCCACTGAGCCTCCTGAGACTTCACAGCTTCCTCTTCTGTATCTGAGGATACTTTGCCTCTCCTGATTGACATCAAAGGACTTTAGGATTTTACTAATTTAAAGTGTCTGTCAGGCTGCAGGGGGCCAATAAATGGTGGATACAAGTGGAAATAGACCTGGAGAAAATTTTATCATGTAGGGTGAAGCCAGTTTTAAATTAGATTTAATTTACTAGCATTAATATGCTTATTGGAACTTTTGATAATTTGAATTTAATGTGTGATGCTGTTACAAATGGTCTCCAACTTTCAATGGTTCAACTTATTTTTTTTTGTATACTTTATGATGGTGCTAAAGTGCTATGCATTCAGTAGAAATGGTTCTTTACATGCATTAACTGTATGCTAGTGGCAAGTACCCATATGAGCATTCTGTTTTTTAGGTTCAATATACAAGCCAATAAATTGCATGACATATTCAACACTTGATCATAAAATAGGCTTCATGTCAGATGATCTTGGACAACTGTAGGCTAATGTAAATAAGTATTCCAAACATCTTCTAGTTGGCTAGGCTAAGCTACAACGTACAATAGGTTAGGTCTATGAAATTTAGTTTCAACTTGTGTTATTTTTAACTTAAAGTGTGCTTGTTGGGATATAACCCATTGTAAGTGGAGTAGCATCTGCATTTATATTGCCTGACTCAAGCTTTTATTATGCTTTTAATAGTGTATTATAATTCTACATAACTGGGGGGGTTCATTGTGGCAAATTCATAGATGCTCATAACACAATTTACTCATTTTTTCCCCAATGCTACCTTTTCCCTACCTTCCTCTCTTCCTCTAATTCCCTACCCTCTGTAGACTCATATTTGTTGAACAAGGTTTATTTGCCAATGCTGTTTGTATAGGTTAGAGAAGGATAGCCTAGACTTCCCTTGCATAACCCCCTCACTCACCTCCTAATTACATCTTCTAGCTGTGCCCAAAGACTTCATGTCAAGGTGTATGTGTGTGTCTTTCAAAGAATATCTTAAAAGTAACTTTAAATCTATTCTCAAGAGCTGCTGATGGGATAGTCCATAGTTCAAATTGGTCTAAATTTAAGTAATGGTGATAAGATGATAAGGTAGCTGGACTTAAATAATTAAATAGCAGCTTAACAGAAAACTAATTTGAGGCATCATAGAAAAGAGCTATTTCTTACTGCCTAATCCCTAGAACCAGAGTTCTCAAAGCTAGGGATGAGCACTTTTAGTTCTGTGCTTACAATCTTCCTCCTGATCTTCCATAGAAGAATCTGGAGTTTTCAAGGTAGCTACTCACTGAACAAAACCAATGTGCAAATTACTTAAATGACCTTAGTTCTGGACAAACTATAAGCTTTGGATGTCACTTTATTAGTTATTTTATAGAGGGAAAACCTATGAAGTAGAGTTCTAAAGCAAAATTGAAATGTGAACCATATATGTAATTTACAATTTTCTGTTAGTCACATTAAAAAATGTGAAAATAAAATCCCAGGTAAATTATTTTTATCACCCAAGAGGCAGATGGGCAACCTTAGCAAAAGAATCATAGCCATGGCCTCTTTAGGTCTTAGAGCAATAATGACATGTTCTCAGTTTGCATCTGAGAGACAACTTTTATCCCCTGCAGAAACTTAATAATGGAACATATAGGTGACCATATAACCTCAGATATCCATCAAGAGCCAGATGTCATTTAAGAAACAAACTTATCAGAAAATTGACCTCATTTATTCTAAAAATTAATGAAAACTATATATGTGGTACTGAACCTAGTCATATCTTCAACTCACAGAGAAGTTATCTATTAATCTCAAAATGTCTTACTAAAGTTATGTCTTCTTTTCCTGTGATTTTATGGGAAGCTTCTTTTTACTAGTTGACTAAGGAGGAAACAAGTGTGTTGGTTTGAAAGATATGCTGGTACCATTTAAAAATGGAGTGCTACAAACTTAGAATCTCAGCTCACATTGCGCCTAAGAAGGTAGAAAAAGGAACCTTCATGATGCACCTTAGACCAGAAAATCTATATCTACCTTGACCTAGAGGAAAGATGGTGTGAGCTAAAGGTATATGCTAATTAATGGTGTTTTTAATAAGATAGATCGTCTATTTATTTGGAGAACTAGTAAAAAGCAGATTTTGACAGTATTCATGCAAATGAACCTCTAGGATAAATTCAGAAAGTGTTTCCTCTATGGTCATTAATGCAAAGGAAGCTTTTATTATGAAGTGAGCAAGATGACTTGCTCTATGGATCATCAAATTTACATCTGATGAAGGAATTTATAGGACAAGAAAATGGACAACGGACTGATAGACTATTCTTAAAATATATCTCTTCCCCAGAAATAATGGTCCTTGAAGAACAATGTCTTTCTAAAGACATCATTACAATGACAAAATCGTGAGACCCCTTCAGGTTGGACAAGCAATGGACATTCTGCAGAAGATCAACTATTTTCTAAGCTAGTCATAAATGTCCAGTACTATTTCTTAACACAGCCAACCCACCTTGAACTGGGAAGTGAAGAGGCCAAATTTAGTATCATCCTCTCACTATTATTTCTAAATGATTTTTCTTTCTCTTTCACACTACTCAGGATTGCTAGTTAAATTTAATATGAATCAGGATCAGATGCTTCTATCAGATGATTTGACATTTTTTACCTCCTCTTTTAATTGAAGGATATAACTGCTTGTCAGATATTTTAAGCTCCATGTGACCTGAGAAATGAAAGAGCTCAGAGTTTCTGCTAGATTATTGATTCTATGACAGAGAAAATTAAAGGAACACATGGGGCTGGGAGGAGTAAGAATGGATCCCTCATTTCTAGAGGTAACACACAAGCAATGACAATTTGACACAAACAGGACAAGTTTGATCTCAGGTGTCTCAGAAGTAAATGTTGCTAACATTCCATCTGGAAAAGAGCACCCAGTTTTTTGATTCAGACTTAAAGTGTGCCAAAAATGCAATGAAAAATATACATAAATTATAAATAACTGCCATAGTTTTGCCACCAGTTACCAAAAAATATGATATTCTGCATATTAGCATTTTCTTTCTCTATGTGGCATGTATATACTTATATATTGAAACCAATTTCCACTTTCTTTTCCTTTTTCCCAATTTTTATATATAGGATGTGTTTGTGGAGGTCAATTATATATCCTGATCGATAGGTAGCTGATTATTGAGATAGGAGTGCAAAAGATGCAGAGAGAATAGAGACATCATTCAGATATTCCTTCATGGAAACTATTAATTCAGATATGAGTTTGGATAATATTTATTGGGTAAAGATGGAATGCATTTTGGATCCTATAATGCAGAGCTGCATAAAGTTAGTTAGAAGTTTTAAATAGTTTTTCTTACTGAGGAAGTATATACATATGGATACTAGAAGAGCACTTATAATCAGTATTCAAAAATATTTGTTGAATGAATAAATAGATAAATGCTTAGCAGCCAGTGAGATGGACTGTGAGGTGATTTGAATTTTAAAATCTTTGTACCTACCAATACTTGATAGATATTGATATTTTAAATATTGAAAATTTACAAGTAATGAATATCCTTGTATGTGCATATTTGTATATTTGATTTTGATTCTTTAGGTTAGTTTTCTAAAAGTATAATAGCAGGTCAAGGTGATTTACATGGAAAATTTTTGATGTACATTCCACATTGCAGTAAGAAAATGCTGGGCAATTATATCCTACACATAAAACTCTATTTTCCTTTGCCCTAACTATCGCTGCATACTCTGTAATCTTTAAATTGTTAAGACTTATTGAAAAAAAAGATCAAGTATTATTGTTATAATAATGTTTCCTTCAATTGTTAGTAAGCGGAGATTGTTTTCCTGTGCTCAATGACCAAACAAGCACTCTGTGAACATGTGTATAAACCTGGTCACGGGGCACCATATGTACAAGTTTAGGAAGCACAAACTAAGACTCCACACTAATTCTCTACAGCAGTGCTTCTCTGGCAGGTTGGAGAGGTAGCAAGTCCAAGTTACCAGAAGAGTCTTCATCTATAAGGATGCTCTGCCAGACTCATTCTCTATCTGTTTTAACTTGGATGTGTTTGGGTGTCCTCCAGAGTCTGTGTCATTGGAGGTGGGTCCTCCAGGTGACAGTATTGGGAGGGGTGGCAGAGCTGTGAAATGCTGGGTTCTAGTGGAAGGAGTTTGGGACATTGGAGACTTGCCCTCAGATGGTATTAAGCTATTTCTCAGGAGATTTTGGAATTCACCCTTGTAGGTTGTTACAGAGGTAGCAATCCTGGCCCTTTCTTTTCTTAGTTTCTCCCATAATTGCTCCTGCCATCCACCATGAGGATGTCACCATAGTATATACTATGCTTTTAGGAATTTCAGTCTTCAAAACTGTAAGCCAAATAAATCTCTTTTCTTTATGCAGTTACCTACCTACCTCAAATATCTCATTATAGTGATCAAAAGCTGACCAAGACCCCATCTTGCTAATATTTATTTCAGATCAAGACACCCAATGTCAGTTAAAATAGGGCAACTTAATTTTAGGAATGCTACACTATCTGCATATCAGATTTGATTTCTACATAAAGAGAAAATTTCTTTCCCCCCAGTTGTATTAAGAGAATGGTAATTTATAAAAATCTTTCATTTATTTATTTATTTATTTATTTGTATAAAGGCCATTCCTAATCAAAGCGAATCTTAAAACTTCCTTGATTCTCTTTTTAAAATTCCTTTTCTTTTTCTTATTTTCAATTTCTTCTGTTCTTTTTCTTTTGTCTAGTCCACAGGGATTTCTCCCTGGGTGATTTTTAGGATATTTATTTTCATAAGCTACCTTAGACATTTTTTTCACATCAATACAGTGAATTATAATTTTCACTACATTAAAAATATTTTCAAATATTTAATTTTTGACTCCTTAAATGTAAGTTCCTTCAAAAACAAATTGTCTATTCCTTGTTCATTATCTTCTGCCCCATTGCTACAACTACATGTGAGCCTATAATAAGGAATACATGGATAATCCTCAAGCCTATTCCTTGGAATCAATCATTGTCTTCTTCCTTAAACAGCTTAAGCCATCTAGTTTTTGGCTAGTTAGCATCCTTTCCCCCATTCTTTTCTATTAGTATTAGGTTTGACCTTCATATTTCAGAGATACCTATATGATCTTCATCCAATCAGTGAATATACATCATCTCCTGGCCAGAATTAATGCGATTTAGGATCTTACATATAACTTACTTTACTGCTGATACTATTGTCTTCTCTGGGCTCTTCTGATAGAGGTATTGAGAAAGGTGTTCATTTAATCTGCAGGTCTGAGGATGGTGAGATATGCATCTTGAAATTGGTCTTCTTTCTTACATGAAAACACAGCCTCACCACAAGATGATAGGGTGGAGACTGGTGATGGCCTTTGAACCCTAGGTCTAACACCATAACTATAGGAAGCAACAAAATTTATTTACTTACAAAGTAGTTTTAAGTAGGTTTCATTTACTTGTGTTTAACAAAACTCAGCCAGGACATCTGTTACTGTTATAAACCACATTGTCTCTAGTGGTTCATTTCTGAAGCACATACTTGATCTTAAGTACGTCTCAAGATAAAACAAAGCTTCAAAAGATCACTCTGACTCCTTGGTCCTCTCTTCCCTTCCTGCTTCTAAAGCTTCTTGAAAATGTATTTAGAGCTCATTCTATATCCTCTGCTCCCATTCACAGCAGGGCTGACTAGGCTCCTCTCTCTCCCTCTTCATTGAAAGTGCTGTTGTTAAAATCACCAAAGTTTCCACACACAGATCCATTGATTATTTTTATCTTTGCATTATTCATTGTTACTGCTGCATTTGGCACTGAATATTCTTTCATTCACATACCTAGCTTTCTCGTATCTCCTCTGATACTATTTTTTTGGGGGGGGGGCGGGTTTATACCAAATCTTTTATTTCTTTATTGTTCTTTTATGGACTTGTTAGCCCAACATTTTGTCATTTACAAAGAGCCATCCTTAAACCTTTACTCTTTTCACTTTATTTATATATTTGCTTCATTTATCCCCCCATAACTTTAAAATGTATTTACTTCCTAAATATTAGCAAATTCAAAATTCTAGTTTGTGATCCTGGTAGGTCAGATAATTCAGATGAACTATCCTATTGAAAATCAACAGAACTCTGAAAGGGAAAAAATTACCTTCCTTAAATCATAAAAGTCCTGGAAGTATTACAAATAATACCTATATTAAATTTGAAACACAAGGAAAACAAGAATTCAGAAATGTAAGCATTTTACATTGTTATGTATTGGGAACTAATATTGAGTGGCTCTATTCAGAACCAGGAGCTTAAAACCTGGCAAAGGGTCCATAAGGGGTCATATCTGCATAGAGACATTGCTACTGTACCCTGAGGATGAGCAGGGTTGAGCCAGCCAGCCCTGAGTCAGGACTGTGTGGATTAGCAGTCACAGTGTGCAGGTTGGGTGGTCCAAGGACCACCAGAGTCTCAAGCTGGAAGTTGAAACCCCAGCACACTGCCACTATGTATTTCACCATAATAAATATGAGTCCTCTGTGGAAGATGTTCCCTTTATCTAAGGGGACAAAGTATTCCTATGTATAATTTTTCAAATTCTCTGAACTGCAAGAAGTCAAAGATCACCACATACACAATTAATCAAGGTTTCCTGAATGAGAACCCACAGAAGCAACTAACCTAATAGACCCAGTAACTCTTCAGATGTCAGGACTATCAGATATGAATTATAAAACCATTATGCTTTATGTGCTTCAGGAAATAAAACATAAACTTGAAGATATCTCTTCAAGAAACTGAAAAATATAAAAATAACAAGTCACATTTGGGAATAAAAGCAAGTAAAACATCTATGAATTGCAACAACAATTTCCAAAATTAAAAAATTCCACAGAGGTTTATTAGCAGTTTGAATAGCTAAAGAGAGAATTAAAAACTTGAGCAGAAGCAATTATACAGAATATAGCATGAAGTGCTTGAGAAATTGTACCTGTAACCCAGACTAGCATATACAGTTGCTTTTCTGTGGACATCTACTTGTATGTCCCCAAACTGTCTTAAATCAGCTTATCAATATTGGATGCATACACATCAATTCACATTCTTTCTCCAGATCTAATCCTTTCATCCCTGCTGGCATAATTGACTAGTAATCTGGGCAGCATACTAGTTATTATTATTTTTAATCTCACTCAGGTGTAACATCCAAACTTTCACCAGGTCCTATGGAGTCTAAACACTGACACTTATAACATCCAAAATTTCACCAGGTCCTGTGGAGTCTAAACACTGTAACATCCAAACTTTCACCAGATCCTATGGAGTCTAAACAAAAATAGACTCCATAGGACCTGGTGAAAGTTTGGATGTTACATCCTTTGCTCTCTAGGCCCAGTATTGGTGGGTCTCTTTATTTATACCTCTGGAATGCAGATTCCTCTTGTATTGGCAGTCTTGTAAAATGCAAATCTAATGATTCCAATTCCTTGCTTCTGATCCTTCAGTGTTTCCAGCAGTGTCAGTGAAAACATTTAACCTCTGCCTCACTGAGCTACCCTGCTTATCTCTTTTACTACACCCATTGGCCTTCCACTTTGCATGTCTGTCTTAGTCCTAGAGAATGATGTGTATTCCCCCAGATTCATCTTTTTGTTTCAACTTCCTCATGGCTTCTGTTCCTTCACCCTGGAACAGTCCGCTATACATATATTATATATATTCCCATTTTCTAATAATAGCTGGCCTGATTTGGATGCCCACCAATGTGCGCCCACTTTTCTTCTGTACTTACTACATTAGAGAGCCGTCATGGACCTGAATCCTCTTCAAGGTTGCAGGGTCTGTGAGAGGAGAAACTTCTCCTCAGCAGCATCACTTCCTGCTTGGTGTGTGGCATATGATGGGCACTCGATAATTGTTAAATAATATATATGTTCATTGATTATTTTCTTCAAATTATATAATGTAAACATTTCCTTACCGGTAGGCATTGAAATTGTAGTCATAACTGGTTCACACTAATGTTCTAGAAATGAAAGAAGCTCTCTAGGTTTTTGGAAGAGAACCAGGGCCTGATCAGCTTAAATACAAGTAACTATATAGCAAATTCCCATTTTTCATTATTATAACTATCAACTTTGCAAATACTGTTTTATGTTTCCCTTCCTATTTTATGTATTACTTAAATGATGATCACTGTTGTCATTAATGATTCAGAATTTTTTTTTGGCTTGATACAAGCACCATGTCATTATTAACCCTTAATAATTACCAGTGGTTATTGTTAGTGTATCACACACACTTGCAAATTTCTGATTGCTACCTCAGAGTTGCTTACATTTAATCTCTCATTAGTTCCTATAAATTGAAAGAACAATAGGCTTGATATTTAGGGGAAGATCTCTTATGGGTGAATCAGTGTAATACTTTAGCATTCCATCATTAAAGTAAAGATGAGTGATTTAAATATCCATTTACTTATTATTTTAAAATGCTCATGAAGTATTTTCGTGGACTTTCCTATTTTACCTTCATAAAACATTTATCAAATTTATGACTGCTATAGATAGTAAATAAAAAATAACAAAATAACATGATACTTCCAGAAGAGTAAATATACTCAGGATAATACATTTGAGTGGGCATGTGTGTTATTTCATTAGTAATAACAACAACAACAACAACAACAACAAAAGATAATTCAATAAGAGATTATTTTTTCTTTATTAACACTGTTAACAGAAACCATATGGTTCTCAAAATTCTGTCAACAATTGTTTTTTGGAGTCTGAATTACTTTATAAATTTGGAAAGTATTATTAGCTATCTTCCTGTTTACTGGTACTTTATCTCTAGGAATCAGCCATAAAGGAAAAATAAAAACCACATCTTTCCCTCAAATATATTAAATATTAGTAAACTATAAACCATCTTTTCCCCATACTTGATGATTACTTCCTAGACATTAAAATTATTTGAAATTCAGAAATTTGAGATCACATGGGAAAAGTAAAATTAGGGAACTATGTAAAGCATAAACAATGAAAGCATTTCATAAAATATGCCCAACACTACCATGAGTAAGTAAATAGAATGCAAAAACTAACTGTATAAATCATAGTTTAAGAATTCAGCCCAGTTTTCCATTTATTGTCTTTAGTTTGTTTTGATTGATTGCATTTTTGGAGACCTGGTCACTATATTGCTAGGCCTGGCTTTGAACTGATGGGCACCAACACTCCTGGCCCAGTTTGTTTTCCTTAGCAAAGACAAAAGATCTATGAAGGTATACTTTTATCCTGGTTCTTCTGATAAAAGCTGGGAAGTAATCTTTGTGTTTAGGTATGCATCTCCCTTTCAGAGGCCCATGAGTGAAGTAGTGTGGTCTAACAGATATACTGTGTGCATATCACATCTTTTGTTGGGATCCAGGTTTCAAATCTTCCTTACCTAAAATATAGTTTTTTATAAAATATTATATCTCTTTAATTGTTCTTGTTTATAAACAACTTTGAGAATTTGAGACGCTCTTATCCTTATGTCCTCAAAACTGTTTCTTCCTGTGGATGAGGAATAGCTCTTATAGGAAAGTACCTATGGGAGTATGATCTATGGGGATGGCAATTTTATGTCCTAGCTGGATTGGGGCCAAAACAGGCCTTGTTCTGCATAGTGGAGGTAGGAATGAGGCAGATTCGAATGTGGATCATACTTTACAGAATTTCTGTACTGATTCTAATTTATTGCTTTAATCAGTCAGGATAAGGAAATTTTTGCTGGGGTGGCTGAAGTCAATTTTTCCTTCCTTAAAGATTTCTTCTAGGTGAATGTTGTACATCTATGGAGTCTTCATTTAAAACCACTGTGATCTCATTGCAATGCTAGGAGAGCCTGTTATAACTTAACAGCTGAGGGGGTGAGGTGGAGGGAAAGGAGACCACACCCTGGCTTTTCTGCATAGGAGTGATGTGTGTCATTCCTGCTCATAAATGATGCCAGAGCATCATGTGGTCAGTCTAACTTCAAAACCTTGAATTCTGACACTAGTTTTAATCATCTGATTCCTCAAATACAGGTTACTATGCTTCCTGCACCATCTGTCATTTCTCGAGAAAAATGCATTTTCATTTCACAGATAAAAAGGCTTCGGGTATAACTGGACTACTGGGAAATCTGCCAGTATTTCTATGGAAAAACAAAGGTGGGGGAAAAGTATTTAGTGTTTTGCTTAAATATCAGTTCAGTAAGGCATAACAATACCTGTTAAAAAATATCTTAGGCAATTAGCTGCTACACAAAGGTAATGGGCAGTGTATTTTTAAATCAATAAATAACAACTAAGTTCATAAGACTTCATAAGGGCTTCCTAACTATGCAAGATATTACTGGTGAAAATAAACAAAAATAAAGCCAAAGCAAAAAAATACAAGGATATTTAACCAAAAGAATGTCAGACTTTGAGAAAACATTTCTGGCTAAAAATATGGTATAAGAATTTAACTTTTATTGAGGAATATAACATAGTTGAATTAGGGCTGCTGACTAGAAGCTACCTTACTCTAAAATAAAGAAGTGATGTGAAACCTCTTGCAGGCTTTCTGTTCCAGAGTGTTTGGGCAAGGGCTCTGGGACCACATGTCAAATCAACTAGAGAAGCAACCTTTAACCAGATGATGCAGCGCACCTGGGAAGTTTATTGTAACTTCAGAGTTTACTTCAGGTGTGATATGATCCTCTATCATTTTAAGTTATTTCAGGGACATATTATTTTCTTCTGTTTATTCTTGAGTGACTTGTTATATTTAACTTAAAATATTTCATCCTGACAAAGTCTTGTAGAACACAATCTTCTCCCTTAAGTTGGTTTATTTTTGTTAGTATTTATTTAGCCCGAGTTCTCCATTCCCTCCCTTCATCTCCTCTCAATTCCCAGCCTCCCCGAGCCATCTGTCATTTCTCTTTTCCAAGGGAAAACACATGTTTCATTTTACGGATACAAAGACTGGGGTAAAACTGGACTACAGAAAGTGGAAGAGACAGATATTTTTTAATAGCTTTTCTTTACTATAAAAAGGACTTGGTTACTCTCCCTTATCCCCATAGGTGTTTCTTTCACTTCCCTGACTTGATATTGTATATATATTTCATCGGAAGAAAAATTAGAAAGACTGGGAGACAGAGCAGAAACCATCCTGCTGCCAATTCATCTTCACTTTCGCTTTTTTCATTGAGCCTGTCAGAGACTTCGGGGCAAAAGAGACAAAGCTCCGGTGTGACAAATAGGCCCGGTGTGACAAATGATTATTTTCAACAAGTCACAAAAAAGTAGGACAAATAATCTTAATGTTTTTTCTCTTTCCTTTCATCTTTCATTCAACAGAGATTTGCTGTCATTTATAAAGGTCATTGGGCCTGGAAGGAGGCAGGTCTATTCCTCAAGTAGACTTGAAATAGTGACTGTACCGAAAGACTGAAGAACAAGAACTGGGAACAGTAATGTGTCCCAGTCTTTCAGAGGAATAGATTTTATTAGGCCACCCACAGTTTTCTATCTACTTGGGGTCATTTTGAACAGCAGATAATAGAACGTTTTCATGTGGAAATGATGAAATGCTAAATGCACAATTTTTTTCCTGTTTCTCTCTAGAAAGAGTAGATTGGTTTTAGACATGAAGTGCTAAAGCAAAAAAAATTAAAAAGGGAAAGGAAAAGTTCACACAGTGCACTTAATATATATATATATACTGATTTATTTAGTAACTTCCCCCCTCCTCTTGGGAGGCATTTTGAAGTAATAGACTCCTCAAACTGTAAATGTGACTAAGGCTGACACGAATAAAAGATAGACTGAAATGAGTATCTGCAGCCACTTAGCCACAGTCACCTTCGGCTTGGAAATGGACTTCGTACCTGAAGGATTTATACTAATTGAAGGACTCTTGGAGCATGTATTAGATGTAGTGCCTCCAAATTACACTTGAGATAAGCCAGGACTGTACTTTCACTGGAAAACTTGTCACCATAAATTTTTACCTGAGAACATGAGGCAGCAGTGACAAGGGGCAGCAACTAATGACTGTTTATTGAATACCTAAAGGCAGTGGGGGTGGATGAGAGTCAGAAAACTACTCCAGGAGCTTCAACCCATCAATACTGTATTAGTCATCATCTTGCTTCATGAGGCGGCATTGGGAACAATTCTGTTCTCTTTCTTCATGAAAAACTTTGTTGGTGTCCTGTGCGACTCGATTCTCCCCATCCTTCACCAGCTCCTCTGTCTCAGTCTCCTTTATGGGTTCTTTCCCATGTTTTGGAGTGCTCTAAAAGTCAGTTGTGGGATCTCATCCTCATTGGATCATAGACCTCAGGTGGTTTTACATCAACCCATTCCTTTAAGTCCCATCTACATGCTGATGGCTACCAGAGGTTTCCCACTAAGACCTCTGCCTTGAATTCCACTCACACAGTGAGCTGACTACTCTTCATTTTTTTTTAACCAATTAAAGCTCTTATTCTTCTTTCTTGTTTCAAATTTATTTGTTCTTCTAAGTTATATATGACAGTGAAGTCTATATTCTAATCCTCATTCTCAGATATAATAATGTGTTAGCTTTTTGTCATTGTGACCAATACACAAGGTATGATCTACTTGAAGGAAAAAGATGTTTACTTTGACTCACGGTTTCAGTGCATGGTCTATTGTGCCATAGCTCTGAGCCTGAGGCAAGAGAGAACCTCTGGGGGAAAAGGTGTGGTAGAGAAAATGTGCTGAGTTCATGGTAGCCAGGAAGGAGAGTCAGAGAGAGAGAGAGAGAGAGAGAGAGAGAGAGAAGAGAGAGGCTGGTGACAAGTCTCAGCATGCACATCTTGAAGCACCCATTCTTCCTACCAGGTCCCACCTTTTATAGCCTCCACCACCTTCCAGTGGTCCATAGAGCTATCAGTGGATCAATCCATGGATGAGATCAGAGTGCTCATTGATCCAGTCACTTCCCAGATGTTCTACTTGTGAACTTGCTGCATGTTAACCAAGCCTTCAACCATGAACCTTTGAGGGGCATTCCAGACCCAAATTATAGCAAATAGGAACATTGAAGTAAAATTTTTCAAAATTATTTATATTTTTTCCTAAACTAATATCCATTCTAGTCTTCCCTCCTCTTTTACTTAGAACTTTATTCTACTGGTTTCAGGTAAAAACCTTAAAATCCTCTTTAGAAGTTCTCCTTTATCTCCTACTGTCATTCAACCTATATGTTGAACCTAATGCCTATAACCTCTGCCTTCAATATTAGGTTGAAAAATCCTAGTATTTATCCTGCCTCCAGTACTGCCATTAGCTTAGGTTATCATCTCATCTCATCTAAAGAACTGCAAGCACTGGCTCCTCATCTATATCTGACTTTAGTCTACATAGGTCCCCTCCCCTCTCACTACCCAGCAGAGTATCTGTTATTATGGTTTTGTACAAAGGGCATAGTTAATACCATTCGATGGAATAGACATTTATTTTGTTGTTGATATGATGTCTTTGAGGATAGAATATTGTCACTTTCATTCATTGCTCTATTTTAACACAATGAGGAGACCTTAAAATACTTACTGAAGATTATGAGTAAGGGAACCACATAATGAGGGATTGATAGCTATCAACCACTTGTTTCCCCTCTATGAATACTGGAGTCAAAGAAGATGGGACTTTTAAGGTGTGTCCTTTTGCTGTATGTCTGCTTCCTTCTAAAAGCACTGCGTGTGTAGAGAATAAGCAGGACATTTTGAGGATAGACATGAAGGAAACAAGATCTGGGATGTTGGGGCAGAGAGGGCAAGGCATATGGGGAGGGTGGATTGAGAATTGCAATGTACTAAGGAGAAGAAATTAATGTCAGAATGTAGGTTAGGGCCAACTCATGAATAGCCTTAAAAGAAAAGAAGGCTACATTTCCTAATCCAGCAGTGAGGAGACTACGAAAACTTCTAAGCAGAAGACATTATGAAAGTCATATTTTAAGATGCTTCATCTGGCAATATGGGAGAGAGTGAGGCTTGAGCAAAACAGGCCAGAGGCTAGATCATGAGGGTAGGAAGCAGAAGGACATCAACCTGTGTGTTGATGCAGGGAAGCGAGGCTGGAGGCAGGTCCACTAACACTTGAGTTTATCTGGTTTCTCTATAACAAGTAGGTGTGGGAAACAAAGGAAAGGTAATGTTTGCAGTAATCTTTGAACACCTGAGGTTGGGACATGGGAATACAAAATTAATAGAACATAGCAGCCATGTGGGCCGTGTGGCTCAGGTGTGGGACCCAGCTTGCATTGTTTTGAACTTCAGGTAATTATCATAATCAAGAGCCAGTTGTGGTTTTCAGTAAAATTTTAATCCCAACTTAGAATCAAAAGGCCTCGGACTTTTAATGGAGATAATATTTTAAATATTGAGATGAGTTCTCTAAAGGAAGGCTTAAAAAGAGAAGAAAATTTAAATTGTAAGGCCAACATTTTATTTTTATTTTCAACCAGGGATTAAATCTGGGGCACTTTACCACTGAGCTACATGCCTGGTCCTTTTTATTTTTATTTTGAGACAAAAACCTCACTAAGGGGCTGGGGATGTGGCTCAAGCGGTAGCTCGCTCACCTGGCATGTGCACGGTGGTGGGTTCGATCTTCAGCACCACATACAAATAAAGATGTTGTGTCCGCAGGAAACTAAAAAAATAAATATTAAAAAATTATCTCTCTCTCTCTCTCTCTCTCTCTCTCTCTCTCTCTCTCTCTCTCTCAAAACAAACAAACAAAAAACAAAAAACAAAACCCTAAGTTGCTGAGAGTCTTGTTAAATTGCTGAGGCTGGCCTTCAACTTGTGATCCTCCTGCTGTGGCCTCCTGAGCTGCCCCAATTTTCTTTTGATCTGGATTTGTTTTCCTGTTGTACAGTAGTCCTTCCTTCTACTTGAAGGATAGACTCTGAGATCCCCAGGGGATGTCTGAAACTGTTGATATTACTGAGCCCTTTATATACAGTTATAAATATATATATGATAAATGTAGTTTATAAATTAAGGACAATAAAAAATAACAGCAGTCACTAACAGGTAGAAATGGGGTGATCATAACAATATGCTATAATGAAAGTTATTGGTCTCTCCATCTCCTCCCATTTCTCAATGCCACTGTCATCTCCAGCATCACACTTGATGCTGGAGATGACAGTGGCATTGAGAAATGGAATGAGATGAGTGGCACAGAAATTGTGATGCAGTGGGAGGCTGCTATGTAAGGACCACTGTTACACAAGCACTCTGATGCCATGATGGTCCACTTGGAAACCAAGAAGACCACTAGGCACCAGCAGCACATTGTATAAAATGGATGTACAGGACATGTGTGATTTACCCCCTGGGATGGATGAGACAGCAAGGGTGAGATTCCATCACGCTGCTCAGGACAGCATGGAATTTAAAACTTAGGAATTGATTGTTTTTTCTTAAACATCCCATTTAATGTTTTTAGATTATGATTGATCCCAGATAATTGAAACTGGAGGAAGCATACTCACAGATAAGCAGGGACTCCTGTATTTTCCCTGAATCACTGAATAGAACTTCATCCTACCTTCCTTATACATTTTGTGAGAATGATATTTTAACATTTTGAAAATTAGATATTGACAGTGGCAACTTTTTATTTTTATCTCCTTTATTTTAAAAAAAGACCTTTTCATATTGCAATATGAGGGTAGTTTCCAGGAAAAAGTAGTAGGTTCAGCATGGAAGTGACACTGCCCTGTCTTCTAGCAGCCAGCAAGATTTCGAGTTGTCTTCTATTGTCACAAATTACAAGTAGATGGTCCAAGAACAAACAAGTCTGGAAAAATACATTCTGTGGCTTAAAGAAAGGGAACAACTGGAATTTAAGGAAATATGAAGGAGCTTTTAGGGTTAGAAAGAAAATTTAGATGAGGGGCTTCAAAACAGGGTAGGCAGGAATGAAGCAGAGGCTTGGGGTATGGTTTCACAGTGGGGCACCCACCTACCATGTGGAAGGCCGTGGGTTTGAGCCCCAGCAGTGGGAGGGAAAAAAAGCAGAAAGTTAATAGAGGATGGTCTTGGAAGAACCAAGGTGAAATAAGGTAAAAATTTAGTTCAAACATTTTTGCTTTGTGTCAAAGAGCTGTATTTGGAGAGTAAGTCAGTAACTCATATCCCCAGGCATTCACATCCTCATTTATCCAGTCAGGGCATTGGCTATGATGCTTTTTCATCTATAAATTTACTCATTTTAGTAGCTTGACGTGGAGGTAGAAACATCTGTATGCTCAATGTTTTTTCATTCAACAAACATATATGCAGTGTCTATTAATTTATGCATGCAGTCCCTAGAATCTCAAAAACCTATACTTACAGATGGGAGAGTTTATGTATGGATAGCTTTATCAGTTTGATTCTCTATATTCTTGCAAAGATTGGAGACTGGAGCACTTTGGATAGAATTTGACAGTGTTTCCACGTTCAAGGTGTCTCCTGTTATCTAGCCTGATATAAAACAGGGCTGGAACCCATTGAATGAATGATTCCCAAATGAACTAATGAGTTAAGGTCGGAGAAAATATTCCATGTGTTTCCTATATTCCTATTGAGGAAACAAAGTAGGTAAGCAGGAGATAAATAACACAACCCTGGATTACTGTTACTCTATAAAGGAGATAAGTAGGAGGAAGGGTTAGAATAACCAGAGAAGCCTCACCCCTGCAAACTCTCTGCCCCCCCCCCACAATTACCCATGGCTGGACACCACGTGGGCTTTTGTAATTCCTATTCCAGTCAACTGATGGCTAAGGACTTTAGGGTTCCCAGCAACAGATAAAACTTCCCAGGGACTCCTCTTAACCCATGCACAAGGTGACCCTGTTTTCCAAGGGCCACACATTTCAGAATAAAGAGACACACCTGCAGACCATTGGAAATAAACACATGCTGAAGCAAGAAAGGAGTACCCCAAAATGGCAGTGGATCCAAGGGAAACTGGGCTGCAGTGTCCATCAAAAGGGGAAAAAGAGTCTACACACATCCTTTATTGTCAGTTAGTGCTAAAAAGATCCTAAAATGTTTTGTAAGGTATTCCTGAATCATTTTGACTGTGAAAGCTGTTCTTGGAATTTAATCACCAATACAAGCTTTTAAAAATTGATCCAAATATTTAATCTGACCATGAAATGCTATAACTTCATTCTTACTCTTCTGCTGTGCCAGGCAAAAGTGGCCAAAGCCTAGAGGGGATATTTTATTGACAAGTTCTAAATATTCTTTGGGATTTCTTAGACCCATGGGCTACCCTCAATGTTTTTGCTTTAACTTACTATTTTGTTTTTCATCATAAAATACATAACCTTTAAATTTAAATACTGAAAGTAAAATTTATTTTGTTAAAATTTACTTCAATCTTAAAAAGTAAGTAAGTGAGCATTTGGGCATTTTTTTCTGATAGTGTGGATGTTTTTACTTTAATCAATATAATTATATTTAAAGAAAATTATGAATCTCTCAGCCAGTGGTGCCTTAAGCCAAGGTCTTCCAAAGGCATTTCTTAAATTTAATTACAAGGTTATTTAGTGAGTTTTTTGAAACTCATAAAAATTGTTATGGATTTAATCTTTGATCACATGGTAATTTGAAAGATTTGTAAGATCTTGGGCAAACTGCTAAAAATCTCTGACACTTCATGCCTACATTCATGAAATGGACACAATACAAGTACAAACTTCATGATTTATGTGATTGTTAATTGTGTAAAACATGTATTAGGTTGCATGAGAACATAATACTCCATACATGAAATGCCTAATTGTATCATTAGGAACAGTGTCAGCAGTGACACTAGTAGGAATGATAGCAGAAGGAACAGTAATATATAGTACATAGCAATATAACTAATTGCATAAGAATTTTAAAAGTCTATTTTTATCTACATTTTTCTGCATGTTAAAACACTTATTTGTTGTTATCTGCATTGCAAGTTATTTACCCTGCATTTTCTGACATATGTGCTCCTTCTAATTCAGCTACATTTTCACCTACAACTCTCTAACATCTTATATAATTGTAATAATTGAAAACTAAATTTATTGAGTTTCTCAGAAAATGAGAATTATTTCAGTGGTTTCTATAAAAAAGGGTGTATTTTTGATGGTCCCGTAGGAGATGAAAAAACTTTTAAAATTTAATTAAGACTTTTCTAATTTTGCTTTTTACTTCATGTGCTTCATAGGTGTGTCTTCAAGCAATTTTTTTCTAGAAGAAATAATTGGGAACAAATTTTTGAACCTTCCAGATATGAAGATTTTACTGCTTTCACATAGTCACTCATGTAGGAAGAAAAAAAAAAAGGTGGGTATAAAATTATCAAGCCAACAAGTTTTCTCTAAAAATCTATAAATATTTGTACTATTGTCATTTGGAATTTATTTTTGCCAAAGACTCTCCCAGGTTAGTTTTAATTCTCAAAGTGTTGTGTTTATCTTGTCTTTTCTTTTATAATTCAAACATATTCAATAGATTTCAGTAAGCACATTTATTCTTCAATTTGTGTTTTACTAAATTTTTTATTCCCCCTTAAATATATCAATAAATCTTATGTTGAATTTGTGTTGTCTTTATACCATGTTTATCTATAGCCTTTGAAAATATTATTAACATTTTCATTTCTTCATTCGTAATAGAATTTGAATTTTGCTATTCATGTTTAAAAATAAGTATTAAATTACTATTTCACTCTCACTAATCTAGCTTTAAATTGTTTTAGCAAATTTTCTGTCTCTTATTATACTTTTATTATCTCTATTTCAATTGTTAAATCATGTTGATTTTTTTGGAAGTTCTGTTCTTTCTCCTCTTTCATTCTACTGAAAATGTCCACAGTCATTTTTTTTAAATGGTTTTTGTAGTAACTAATAAATGCATATAATGTTATATGTGAACTACACAAAATTTTAAAATAAAATATGTAAATGAATGTAATTTACATTTTTTTAGATTTAAGGTATTTAGTTTTAAGATATAAGTAACTTATTCATATTGTCTTTTGTTTCTTTCATCTGCTATTTCGGTTGCAATTTGATTTAATCTGCCAGTTAGACTTTATTTATGTTTACTATCCCTTGGTGAGTGTGGCTTCTAGTAGAAGGTACAGCTAACAAGCCAAATGTATGGATGCCCTGAACTTGCTATTTCTTCATGCAAAGATTTTCATCTACATGCTGGGTAAATGTGTGGCTATTAATGCCAATCTCAGAGAATGTTAAGATTAGTTGCCTCGTGCTCTGCCAAAGTGAAATGGATCCCACCACTTCCTGGCTTTTGGACACTCCAAACACACTATGACATTAGAATTTGTCTCCAACATGCATTGCCACTAGCGATCCTTCTTGTCCCTGGCACATTTACTCTTCATTTTCTTTCTTTCTTTCTTTTTTTTTTTTTTTTTTGGTGGATCTCTTTGATTAATTCTTTTTTTTTCAAATTACTTTTATTTTTTATTGTTGGTTGTTAAAGACATTACATAGTTCTTGATATATCATATTTCACACTTTGATTTAAGTGGGTTATGAACTCCCATTTTTACCCAGTATACAGATTGCAGAATCACATCAGTTACACTTCCATTGATTTACATATTGCCATACTAGTGTCTGTTGTATTCTGCTGCCTTTCCTATCCTCTACTATCCCCCCTCCCCTCCACTCCCCTCCCCTCTTCTCTCTCTACCCCCTCTACTGTAATTCATTTCTCCCCCTTGTATTATTTTTCCCTTTCCCCTCACTTCCCCTTGTATGTAATTTTGTATAACCATGAGGGTCTCCTTCCATTTCCATGCAATTTCCCTTCTCTCTCCCTTTCCCTCCCACCTCTCATCCCTGTTTAATGTTAATCTTCTTCTCATGCTCTTCGTCCCTACTCTGTTCTTAGTAACTTTCCTTATATCAAAGAAGACATTTGGCATTTGTTTTTAGGGATTGGCTAGCTTCACTTAGCATAATCTGCTCTAATGTCATCCATTTCCCTCCAAATTCTATGATTTTGTCATTTTTTAATGCAGTTACTCTTCATTTTCATTGTGAATATTAAGCCTGCAAGTCTGTGATGACATGCAGGTGTCCGTTTTCTTTGAGAAAGATTGAGTGCATGTGTGTGTATCTTGGAGTGGTGTTGGTGATGGTCTCCTAGTTGGATATTTTAAATAAACAGGGCTGGGAATGGAGTTCAGTGGCAGAGGCTTGCCTAGGCACTAGGTTCAATATCCCCTACTGCAGAAAATAAATAGTTACATAAATAAATACCATTATCAGAGTTTGGGGTTATGGAAACAACATTTAGCCTCCTTTAGATAGCACTGCTAAGTGGATAGGAAGTTACTTAAATTTCTATGAAAAGAAAAACCTTAAGTTTATAAACCCAGGATAAGTATCAGGCAGGTGGGCCAACATACATGCCTTTCTACTATCATGTGGACAAGGCAAATGCTCATCTGCAGTTATGTATATTTCTCAATTTAGTTATGATAATCTCTATTCCAGAGAAACTATCACATAGTAATTGAAACACAGCTACTGGACTTCTGGTGGTGTATCATGGACTAAATCTAGGATTAGATGAGCTCATGAGGGTGTTACATTCATGATTATGGTGAGTGTACTCCTAAGAGTCACCAGGGAACTGGCTTCCTTCTTCTGCTCTCTCCCATGTGTGCACAGAGCCTGGATGGGGCCCTCAAAATTCACCAGGCTGACACACTTATCTCAGACTTCCAGCCCCAGAGCTGTGAGAAACTTGACTTTCTGGTTTTTATAGGCCATCCTGTTGATGTCATTTCTTGTAGTAGCCTAAACTAAGACATACTGTTAGAAATGTCCTTCTTTTCTTTACATGTATGGTGAATCTAGTGGAAGCCTGTGAAGATTGAGATTAGCCAATATTGCTAACTCAATTTTAAATCAGAGGTTACATTTGCTTTTATCTTATAATGTGATTATAAGATTCATGGAAATCAACAAAGTAGTCAAATATTGAAAGCTGGTTTAAAAAAGCCTAGGAAAATCAGGTAAATATTTTACTGCTCTTTTTCTGTTGAATAAAAACACTTTACCTTTTAAATTTTTTCTAAAAATAAAAATATGCTTATTTAAAATGCAAAATTTATATATATATATATATATATATATATATATATATATATACATACACACACATTATAGCATCAACACCTCTCACCTCTCCAAATCCATTTACCAAGGAAAATCTATTTTTAACTTACTGACAAAGTCTATGAATTCCACATGTATAGTGTTGTTCCTTAATTGTTGAGTACCTAAAAAAATAATAAATCTACCAAAAGTCTATATAAGAAGTTGTACCTTAGACATGAAAGGAAATCTCTACAAGAACCATGGAATGAATAAAATTTATGTATGGAGTGGAAGGGAACATATAGATGAAATAACACAAACTGGGACAATGGAGGCCATTTCTACAGTGTATTCTATTTTATTTTAGGCATTTGCTGATGTCTAACTTGTCTTCTACATCTTTCCAATTTATTGGTTCAGTTACCAAATATTTATGAGTGCATTTAATGTGCTATATGCACCATTCTAGATTCTGAAGTACTTGAAATCCAAGTTAGGTAGAGAGAAAATAAAACACATATATGTATAACATTTTTTCAGAAGTGCTGTGAAGAAGTAAAGATGGTATTTTCTTTGGGATGGCCCCAGAAGGCCTCTCTGTTAAAATAGAGGTCAATGGAGAGACAGAATGAACTGTACATAGACAGAATGTACTTCCACCTGTTTAGACAGACTCTGAGGAGCTAGCATGGTTCACTGGTTTGAGAAACAAAGAGGGAGGCGAAGCATTGGGAGGAACTGAGTAGAACAGGTAGCACATAGAGAGGATTGTGTACCCTCATAGACACAGGCAGGATAGGGGATCTCGTTCTTGGTATGTTGAGGAGTCCTGGAAGTCCTTAAGGAAAAAAAAAATATTAGGTTACCTTTAGCATAGCGATTGCTACTTAGAGAAGAGACTAAGGGTTAGCCTTTGGGTAAGAGTACTAGAATGAGATCAATTAGAAAGTATTAATGAAAGTCAAATGAGTAAAGAATTATTTTTTATTGACTTTGCCTTTCTCATCTACAAAATTCACAGAAAGGCATCATAGGACTCTTGTAAAAGACATAATACAGGTCGAGCCAATGATTTGCCAGGTCATCAGGAACACCATACAGAGTGCATTGCTTAGGTATAAAGTACCGAAAAGGACAATATTATGTTTTGCTACAACATGTGTTTCTCTAATATAAATTAGTACATGTGTGGTGAAAATGAGGGTAATAATGTCATTGTACCTTAGAAGTCACATCAGTTTGTGTGTTATTGTTGTATATTGATGTTTTGTTTCCAAGGAATGGTGCCAACTGATAGCAAATATACTGAATGTAGAGAAATTGTACCATGCAATACTGAGCTCCTCTTGGCTCCTGGCCATGTCCTTTGACAATGGCATGTTCCATTGGTTTCTTCAATTCTTTTACACATTGCCCTTTGCTTTAAAATTATTTTTTGCTTTGTTACAAACTTAGCATATTTTTTTTTAAATTAGGAAAAATACTTGTATGAGCATTACTATGATTCTGTTGTTAGCAGAATGTTTACAAAGTTGTTTAGGTTGTGATTGGTCAGCTCCTAACCTTTTTTGTCCCATGATTTTGGAGTACATAGGCTTTTCAGCAACATGTACAAATGTATCATATAATCAACAAATATATCAGTAATGGTGACTGGAAAACAGAAAGTACTTCAGATGTTTTAATACAGGATATTACATTTTTATATAAAAAAGTATTGGAAAGTAAGATGGTCCAGTCCAGCATTATTGTTGTGAGATCCACATCATCGATGATCTGAGCTATCTGTGAGGAAGAGCCAGGAAAGATGTTGCAAGGGCTTGCAGAGAAGTAGTAATTGTCTCTACTGATCTTCTGTCTAGGAACCCTCATACCAGGCTTTTTGCTGGTAACATCTGATCTGGGATCTGGCTGGTAGTGAATTCTGGGAAATAGGGTTCCTATACCCCCAGCCTCTGTGATGTAGACAGATCACTGCAAAGGGTGGTGGTGAATGCTGGCTGGTAAAATGAAAATGGAATACTATTCAGAATAACTCCCGGAGACCCCCTGGCAAATGCTGCTCTGTGGCACCAGAGGCTTCTTTTGAAATGAGGGAGTTACCTGCCCAGCTGCTGAGGGGTGTGGCTGGCATAAGTTCTGTGTTCTCAGCCATCTTGTCATGGCTACAGCTGGAGGGGATGTACAAGGTCATACACCATTTCAAGGTCATCTTGTATCCCTGATTGATAAACGAGAGGGTCTAAAGACCTGACCTCCTTACTCCAACTTCTCACTCCTTCCATTTCAGAACTCCTGAGGCTCCTGAGACTGTATTGCCATTTTCATCTCCCTGTGGCCATGCCTGCTTACTCTCATCTTTTTCAAAGATGTTCATCTCAAGAAAAATTACCTAATGAACAATTGCAAATTATTCTGAAGTTTGGGGCTTGTTACTGGAGGATCCAACATGGCACACCACTGTCTACCCAAATTTTGTCACTCAGAACCCATACAGACACTTTAACCATATTAAAACTACAGGCAATATCAGTGGCACACATCCACTGGAGATAGTTTAACTATCTTTCATGGAAATGATACATTCTTTACCCAAAAACAGAAAAAAACAAACTCCATCCATTACAACTTGGAGAGTTTGCAAGGTTATTTTCCTCAAAAGTGTAAGTAAGATAGAGGCAGCTCTGTAAGACATGGAGTTTGAGCATGTTAAGAGCCATGGAGCTTCCTTTTGTTCACAGTACAAATGGTTATTGTACTGTGTTGCCCCAAATGTTAAAAATATAATGACATTTTTAACCATCTTTATACTTGAGGCAAATCAGTAAGGGAAGAGAGGGAAATGATTATGTATGCAGGTGTCTATGTAGAGTTACTATAGTTTTATATTTTTGCAAGTAGTCATAATTTTTCTGTGAAAAACAAACTCCTTTGTTTCCTAGAAATTCATAATTATTTTCAATTCTGATGCTTTGGTCTGTTATATGCCATCTTGTTTTATGCTCCCTGCGCTCATCTTTCCCTCCTCTGTATTCCTGCTATGTTCACAGCTTTTCAGGTCTTCACTCTCCTGTATTAGATTGAAATGGAGAAATGCTAGTAACTAAATGTTCAATGTTCACTCCATGATGTGCCCTCAAATCCCAGGACCTCATCAGTGGAGCCAAAAGAATCCCTGAGGTACACAACAGGATAGAGGTGCATGACATCACAGGTGGACCCTAGCCTGGTATTGAGTATGAAAATAATTTTATCTGGTCATGTTAATTACTTATGCATCATCCCTCTCAATCTTGAAACAATGATGATCATGCTTACAATTAAATGTGATACTAAATTTGTAAGTGGTAATCACTAGCAACACTAAATTAAGCTCTTGATACCCACTGTAATAGGATTTTTACTTTAAAAATTAGAGATGCATAGATGAAGAAAAAATCATGAAAATTAAATCCAAGTCTCTGGGGAAAAAGACCCAGGCACTACTATTTTGTAAGGATCCCCTGGTGATTCCAGGGAGGATCCAGTTTGACAAACATGAACTAGATCAATAATCCCAGTTTATTCCCTACCATTGCCCTCTCTTTGATTAGATTGGTGAGTGTCCCATAAGTTTAACTCTCTCTTTTCTCTTTCTGTCAGCCATCTTCCCTGAGGATGTGTCCTGATATGTGATCTGCTGCAGGCAAAGGCTGTGGTAGGTCACAGAATTTTGCACAGACCACAGAATTTTGTTTTATGTATGGATGAGAAGGTACTCTGATTGAGAGGGAATTATTAGCAAACACTGTTTTCCATCTTCCTGACTCCTTGGTGTGTCTTTCAATGAGATTCAAACTTGGCGACTGCTGTATTTGGGAAATGGAAATATTAGTGTGCTAAAGGTGTGGTCCTCTGCTTGGTACTGTTGGAAGAGGGGGGCCTAGTGGGAGGTTTCCTGTTGTTGGGACTATGCCTTCAAAGGATATTTTGGCATTCCCATGTCTTTCTCTCTCTCTTTGCTTCCCCTCAGCCATGAATTGACGGTGTGTTCAATCAAGTACAAAAGCAGTGAGTTGATGACTATCTGCTACAACCTCCAAAACTGTGAGCTAAAAGAAACCTTTTCTCTTTTAAGTTGATTATGTCAGGTAGCTTGTTATACTAACAGAACCCTCACACATAAGGACTAAAGAAGGACTTTATTTAGTCCATTATAATCCAAACAACAGTCATTATATCATCATTGGATGTACTGTAGGGACTGGGGAACTTCCAGCATGCATGAGGCCCTGGGTTCAATCCTTAGCACTGCAAAAAGAAAAACAAGAAACCATAATATCGGGCATTGGTACTGCAAGTATCACTGTTACTTCTTCACTTATATTTCTGAAATTCTTTTTCCTCTTTACTCAGTTCCCCACCCCTGCATTCTACTCCTTAATTTTCTTTCGTTTTTTGGTTACAGGGATTGAACTCAAGGGCACTGGACCACTGAGTCACCTCCCCAGTCCTATTTTGTATTTGATTATTTGATTTAGGGACAGGGTCTTACTGAGTTACTTAGTTCCTTAAGGCAAGAACCTCCTGCCTCAGCTTCCTGAGAGGCTGGGATTACAGGCACATTTACTGCTTAATTTTCATAGTAAATGATTTACAAGAAGAATCATACCTCCATAGCCTACTAAAGATTTTTTGTTTTCGTATATTGAAAAATAGAAATAATGTTTGTAAGCATAGCATATTATAAAAATTCTTAATCACCCAATATACTGTAACAATATAAACCTAGAAGAGGTAGTGGGTAGTGTCTCCTCTTGCCACCCTGAGTACTCTGTCTGCATCAGGAGTGACAGATGAGAACACACCTCTTTCTCTCCTAGGATGAGGAGAATTAAAATCATCACATAAGACAATCAGAGTTTTAAACACTATCAGACTGTCAATAATTGAAACTGTTTAGAAACTTACAGAATCTGCCCACACTGCCATTAGGAGATTTGTTCTCTAGAGAGGAAATGTTTTAATATGAAAAACATTTAATGTACCCTTTTGATTTTCTTTAATCCATATCTATTGTACAACTGCATTAGAATTAAAAATTAACTACTACTTTACTAGTTTTGATTTTCAATGGTACTAATATAATTAAAAGCATAGAATTAAAGTAGAAAAACAAAGGAAAAATAAATTCTGGTAGCTAATCAATATACATTTGGTTAAGGTTTTCCTAAACATAAGGTCAAAATGAGCAGAGCCCTTTTAAAGACAGTGTGCATTAAAGGTTTGTACTGTCAATGCTTTTGTTTCTTCTTACACTTTTTATTTTATGAAAAGAGAAATACATATTCATAAGAAATTAAGAGGTGAAACCTTGAAGGCAGGTATTCAAATAACTCTTTTCATTGGAAACTCCCTCAGGCTATCATGATTGATTACTCCTAATTTCCTTTTGAAAGAAAATGTCTGACAGAGATGCTTAACAGAGTTTGAGCTTTAAGTGTTTTATAGGATCAGAAATGAGAGTTGGGATAAAATCTTTAGAGTAGGCAATCTAAGTCCAGTTTCTGTTACATTCTTTATACCAAACACTTTGGAAAAAAATGAAAATGAAAATTGCTTATTGAAAACTCCACTGATTCAAGCACAAGGTTCTGTGGCATGTGTAGGGAAAGAATGGAAAGGAGGAAAATGTGAATGTCTGCAGGATCCTGAGCTAGTTATTTGCATTTTTACAATGTGCTGCAATCACTAAGTGACTATTGGAAAAATATTAACAGGTTGTTTGGAATAATAAATTTTGAAGTTCAATTAATCCTATTTTGAGAATTATTTCAAATAAAACAGCTAAAGTTACATATTGTTTTGCAAAAAGGAGATAAAATAACTTAAATGAAAGCTTACCTCTCAAATACATTTTTTAATAGCTTTAAAAAGCTGATCTTAATTGATGAAATGCTTTATATAAAATTATTAAGATAGTTTCATTTCTACCCTCAGTAAATATGAGCTCATTTTTCTTTGATTTGAAGGATCTCAGCAGTCCTTGGCCTCTGCTTCTGGCTTTACCACCCTCACAACCCTCCTTCCATCACCTTCACTCCAACTGGAAGTTGGACTGCCTCCTGCCATTTATGTACTTCCATTAAAGTTATGTCTACACATTGGATTCCAAAAATCTTTAAATGGATTATTTATAAAGACTTTGATGGTGGGCTTCTTGTTAGTAATTATTATCACCAAAATCATCATATACTTGCAATTTACTGAGCTCCCACTATACAGAAAGCACTCTTTAAAAACCCTCATTACTTGTATTATTTAATTCTTAAAACATCCTAAAGATGTTATCCCTATTTGACATAAGAATGGAGACATTAAGGGATTAATTATTATAGTCCAATGTTTGACATCTGATATTGAATTGAGCCCTGAATTCAAATGTAGACTTCACTATTCCAGAGCAAACACTTGTCAACTAACCTATGCTAGTGAGATTTATGTTGTAGCTTCATGGTATATAAAAATTATTTTTAACGTAAGTTCTGAAATAGAAGAAAAAAGTAAAACATTATAAAATAATCCCATCTTTTTCCAATGAATAAATATTTATCAAGGTAGGTTTTTCAATGTTTGCTTTTTAAAAGCATACACTCTGATGAAGACATGCATTCAAAAATAATTCATAAACTATGGAAACAAAATTTTTAAAAATAAAATGTTCAGATCACTGTGTTCATTTCCTATGGTTGCTGTAACAAAGTACCACAAACCTAAAACCTTCTAATTATGCATAGGTTCAGAGGTGTGGTCTAAACTCAAGGTGCTGGCAGGGCTGCATTTCTCTGTTGTCCATAAAGTATGCATTTCTCTGTCTTTTCCAGCTTCTTGAGGCCACACTTGTACTTTGGCTTGTGACCCCTTCTTGCCTCTTTGAAGCCAACAGTATATAGCTTCTTCTGTTTTCTCTGTACTCCTGGATCCTCTTACAAAGAAGCTTGTAACTAAAGGTGCTTGCAAGCCCAATTGGATAAACCATGATAATCCCCTTATCACAAGATAATTTATTTATTTTTTTGTATCTGAAAAGTTATTTTGAATGTAAGATACTGAGTTCACAGGTTCTGGGATTAGGACATGGACATCTTTAGGGATTCATTATACAATTCTACACAACAGCATGATATAAATGACCCTCCAGATAATTTTTTAAATCATGTATGATGTTGATATTTATTGTCTGAATCCCTGTCTGCATACCAGATAACAAGATAACAACATAAATAAATGTATATGTATCTCACAAAGTGAATGAAATAGTAGACATGTTGTAGAAAATAAGAAATATGATTTATTTTTCTGTTACCTATCAAATCTGACAAAACTAGCCCAATTAAAATATTTTAAAAAGTTCATAAATAGGCCAGGTGCAGTGGCATGTGTCTGTAATTCCAGTGACCCAGGAGGCTGAGGCAGGAGTATCATAAATTCAAGATCAACCTTGGTAACTTAGCTGGCTCTAAGTAAGTTAGTGAGTCCCTGTCTCAAAATAAAAATTTAAAAGTATTGGTTGGGTATGTGGCTCAATGGTAAAGTGCCTGTAGTTTCAATCCAGTACCAAAGGAGAGAAAAAGAAAAGCCCACGAAGCGTATAAATAGAATTAATTTTATATTAACTTGGGAGCACACTTAACAATACCATTCATTTCAAACAAACATTATAGTTAATTTTTCCTTTCATTCAGAGTTTTATAAACAAAACTTCTCAGGTGCACTTTCTACATGAAATATATGAATTACTATCAATTATCCTAATACATTTTTAAATTTTTTTGTAGCTGTAGATGGACAGCATACCCTTATTTTATTTGCTTATTTTTGTATCTGATGCTGAGGATGGAACCTAGTGCCTCACATGTGCTAGGCAAGTACTCCGCCACTGATCCACAGCTCAGCCCCTATTCTAATATTTTAATACCAACTTAACAGTAATGCTTTTAAAAAATTGAGACAGAGTACTATATGATAATCTGAAAGAGAAATTTATACTATTAAAGCTATGAAGATCCCCTGAAAACCATAAAACACATTTTATATACACCTGACGTGTACAGTAAAAAAAAACAAGAACAAAAATAGTGTTTCTTAGTTTTCCTCTTGCTTTTACTTCAAAAAGATCAGGAGTTTATATTTTTTTTCTGGTAGTTTAGATAGCTTATAAGTGTGGTGCTGTTTTTGTGACAACAAGTTTTGTCACTGATTCAGAGAGAATATTGTTGTCTTATGTTTAGACAAAACCCCTGAGTGGTTACAAATGTAAATCAGATAAGCTACTTTTAAAACGTAAAAACTCCAAATCTCCATTGCTTGCAAAATGGAAGTGAGTTTTCAGTGCTTTCAAAATGGTATTTTTCACTGTCACTAAAACTGAAAAGAACTCTTCCTCGTAAAGTTGGAACAGTATAAAAAGAATTCAGGAATCTTATCATAATGTCAATCAATGACATTTATCTTATATGTTGTTTTACGAGATTGGGTTCTCTATTTCTGCTAGATTTAAAAATAGATTTCCATTGGAAATAAATTCACTCTCACAATAAACCTAGACCCAGAGCTCTGAAGCAAATATTTATGAATGGAATACACTGTATTGTCAGAAATAAAACAGGTTTTTTTCTCTCTCTTTTTTTCCAAAATCCTTTAAAAATGTATAAATTTAAAACTAGTGGTTGTAAAACCCAATGGAATTCTGAACTGTTATTACTTCTAACATTTAAAGAGTCATTTCCTCAACAAATAATATTTTCTGTAGATTCAAGTCTATATCAGATGCCTTCTTAATTGAGAGAGACAAGGACAATGATCATTATTATTTAACACTTAACATTAGTTTCTCGATGGCCAGGATGCAAACTATGATGTCTAAATCATCAGCATTCAGGCTTCCTCTGATCCGCTACAAGCATTATTTTTATGGTACATAATGATATGAAAGTAAAAAGGGAGTCAAGGTGATTCTTGGTTGACAGTACCATCGGCGTGTATTTTCTCCAATTCTTGCCACCTAGTGAGCTTTCATTCATATTTCCCATTTTATACATTAGGATAACAAGACTCAATGTGTAACTTTTAAGAGTTAACACATGACAGGGCCAGTATTTAGATTCTGACACTTGTGATTGAAAGTCTGTATTTTCATCATTCCATGATTTCACAAAGGACCTTTGAGACTTGAACCCTGCTCTCCAAAGAGATAAAAATGAGTAACCTAATTAAAATAAAAAATTATAATTTTTTAAAAAAGAGATAAAAAAGAAGCAAAACAGAAAGTTTAACAAGGCAAGATTTTGTTGTTCTTGTTCTGAAGTAGAATGATAAGGGAAGTATAGTCAGAACTCTAGGAGTTTAGAGAAGTTCATGTTTAATGGATGAGTGAAGGGGAGCTACTGACATTGTGAGTCAAGAGTTGGTTTCTAAGAATCAAACAGGAGGTGAATAGTTGTGGAAGATGGTGGAGAGTTGTGGGGAAAGGGAATGGCTGAAACAAAGCAATGAGGATCTGGGATGTTGTTTGCAGGTTAAGGCAACACCAGTCTTACTTTGGAGGGTGTCCATGGGCTCACACTAGCGATGAAAAGTGAGCTCAGGTGTGACCAGACAGAGATTGAAGGTTCAAACAAAGTGGCCATCCTAGGAACTAGAACAGACTCTGATCCCAAACTGTGAACCAGCCCAGGAAAGGCAAACCACATCCGCTGCAGCAATCAGCCCCAACTTTTTGTCCCTGCATTCATCCTGGGACAAACCAAAAAAAATGTCAAATTTGCTCCCAAAACCAAACACAACATGCCCTGCTTGTGACCTGCCTCCATAAACCCCATGCCTAAGACTTCCAGACAGGGAAGAGCTGAAACCTTCTCTCTTCTCCACTAAAAAGCTATCACATTTTCCTTTCCCTCTGCTCAACACAGGTAATGGTGGCTGACTCTCTGAGGAAGCTCTGAAAGAATAGCAAATTCCTGTTTTCATTTAGGTGGTCTTTATTAATTTCCATACCAATTATTTGGGGTTGCAGGAAGCAGAGAGATACATTTGCATGTTTGAGATATACAGTGACCTTCAAGGTAATTATTGCCAGACTGACACTCTAGAAAGAGGGAAAAGATGAGATTTCACTTATTGAGGACTGAGGAGCAGTCCAGAGCTTATTGCAAAGCTAATTGTGAGATAGCTTCCAAGAGGATTATATAGAAATGAAAACAGTGTAGAAAAATAACCACTCATTCTTTCTCCCTATGAATATTTATTATACTACAAATTGGACACTTAGAGTTTTCTGGGTAATTTTTATATCTATGAATGATCCATTTTCCATAGCAATGAACATGACCCAGATACTCCTATATTCGTTTGCTACCCTTTATTTCTGCTACATGGTTGATTAGTCAAGGACAATTACTTGGTCTATCTCTCTCAGTTAGGTGTATAGTCCTATGAGATGTTGTCAGGTGGAACCTCAGATGTTGGAAAACAGATTCAGGACTGCATCAGGTGGAAGGAGATGTAAAATACAGTTGGGATAGTAGACATGCTTTATTCAAGGTGGCAGCAGCCTGCCCACTATACCTCCAGCCCCGTTAACTCCAGCCAGTTCCATTTATCCCCCCTTGAGTTCTTCCATAGCCCTTTTGTATATGCAGGACAAACAGAGAAGACACATTTCCAACAGGTTACATAAGTGGGTACATGCTCACAAGCAAATGTTTATGACCATAATAAGTACATGTGCTAAACCCAGGTGTTCATGATCTTGACTACATACTAAAAACATAGCTCAGGAGAAGCCTAACTGTCACCATTTTGGGCCTTCCCGAAATATCCACGGCCCCGAGGTTTATATATATGTGTATATATATATATATATATATTTTTTTTTTTCTTTAGTGTATCCAGTTAGAGGCAGCAACTTGGGCTGGGTGCAGTGGTGCAAGCCTGTAACCCCCAATGGCTCAGGAGGTTAAGGCAGGAGGATTGCAAGTTCAAAGCCAGCCTCCACAACTTAGGGAGGCCCTAAGCAACTTAGTAAGACCCTGTCTCTAAATAAAAATATAAAATGGCTGTGGATGTGGCTCAATGGTTATGTGAGGGATGTGAGCACATGGGTTCATTCTCTGGTACCAAAAAAAAAAAAGAAAGAAAGAAAGAAAAGAAAAGAAGAGAACATCTATCCACATAGGTAGAAGAGAGAGAAACAATTAATTATTAAATAAGCATTAAACCAGAATGTGATGTATAGCAATATCACAGGCACTCCACAAAGATTGCAAAGACAGAACTAAATCTTTTATATAACCAACTGGATGCCATCCATTTCATGCATATTCTCAGGATGTAACAATAAGGAGTACTTGAGTAGGAGGACTTGACAGCACCTTTTGTCAGATCGCTTATCCTAAATTTACTTGATAGGTGGGGGCAGGCATCTGTGTTAGCTTATTTGCTTTTTCTAAAGGAAAAACAAAGTTCTCATTTCTTTGTGACAGGAAAGAATTTTGAATTTGGAGCAAAGCATATGCTTTTAGCTGTTAGGCTGTTAAGCTAGGCTCCACCTAAGTTCCACTCTTAGGTTAGATTCTTACCCTATTCAGAAATAGGAGGACAGGCACCATCTTCCTTGATGAACACATTTCAAAGAAATGCTTAGCAGGCCCTTGAAAAAAATACTTCAAGACTTAAAGCTGCCAGGGAGCTTATTTTTCTTTTTAAAGGATTTATATTTATTCATTCACATAGACAACTTTTACAGTATGTGCTCTAGAAAAGGAAGGAGAGAAAAGTTTCTTCTTTTATTTTCAACAGGGTAAAGTAAGTCTCTAGTTTATTTTTTTAACTTGTTGTTTTCCCTTAGAAGACCTAAAGTATTCTGTCTGTGGCTAGTCCAAGAAGAGTGTTAGTGAAACCCACTTTGTCTTTCACACTAGGTTGCATCTTTCTGAGTTCAATACATCAGAGAATTTCAGGAATGTGGAATTATATATATCAGTGCCATATTTCATAGTTAAAAAGAGCAATAAGAAGGAAGTCATTAATGTTATGAAGGTTTTTCTTTTCTTTTTTGAGATAAGCAAGACAAAATGAAATTTAGAGAAAATCTGGTACAGTTGTGGCATGAAATATCATAGATTAGGTCTGGAGAGGAGGTATATGGTCTGTGGTAGGGGGAAGTATATGGACAATGGAGGTGGTGTTGGTATAAAGACCTGAGTGTAAGTTGCTGTGGACTCCTCAAAGTTGGGAGACATCAAGGATCATGAAACCTGATGGAGCTTGTATAATGTTGGGTACTTCTTTTATTTCATGGAACTTCTAGGATGAAATATAAGGCAAAGCAAAGGGGACCACTAATTTATCTTCAAGATGGGAATTTTAACAAGAATGAATGTGCTTAAAGTTTTGATTGCCTGATGCCTGACCATGGCACTCTTAGGTTATGCCTTTCAATTAAATTGTACAATTTTGCACTTACAAAGGAATATTTTGCAATTATTTGCATTTTTCCCATTACAATATTACATATTGAAAAGTACCCAATAGTAATATAAAGCTTGATGAATTTTTATACTTACAGTAATTTAAAATGTACTTTAAATGGTATGTTTAAAATTTGGGAGTTTAAAATATTTTATTAACAAAAGTGTTTTTAACTTTTGAATTTTCTCATCTCCATAAATCTTGCTGTTATCTTATTTTAACATATCAATTGTAGAAATATATAAAGACAGTTTTGTTTGATAATTGGCATTCATTATATTTTTAATTCTTTTTTACTGTAGATACTAGGATCTTTTCTCTAACATATAGAGATGGTGGTAGTGAACAATTTGACTTTTAAAAAAAATGTTTATTCACAATACCTTTATTTCACTCATTTATTATTTTTTTATGTGGTTCTGAGGATCGAACTCAGGGTCCTGTGAGTGTGAGATGAGCACTCTACCACTGAGCCACAACCCCAGGACCCAACTTAACTTTTTATTGACTTTAATGCAAATTATTTATTGTTTCAATCTAAGTATTTACTATGTAGTATTTCATTTGTTTGTTTTTTTTGGTAACTATGTTTCAAGCAGTTACCGTAAAGTATTAAGATCTCTATAAAATCACAAATTATTATTTCATTCTATTAAAAGATTCTTTTATCTGAACCTGTTATTCAGTTTGTTTAATTCTCTTTTAATTCTTAGTATATGTTTTTACACATATATGTAGATTTGTAGAATTTTTATGATTGAATCTAAGAAGGATTTTTATGTTTTATACTTTAATATATTTTGTTTGCTAATACTTCTGCACAGAATTTTAGTGTGTTTATTCATAAGATTAACTATTTGTTCTATTTTCTCTTAGTATTCTCTTACTTGTGGCCAGATAAAACTAGCCTCATAGAAGTGCATTGTGGAGTGCTATGAACTAAATTGTGTTTCCCCAAGTTCCTATGTGACTCCCTGTGTAACTATATTTGGAAGTAGGACCCATAAAGAGGTACTTAAGGTTAAAGAGGTCATCAGGATGGGCCCTAAAATGCTAGGATTATCTTGTAAAGAAGAGACAGTAGAGTTCTCATTCAAAACAACATGATGGCACCTTAACCTTGGGCTTCCCAGACTCCCCGACTTCAAGGATATAAGATTCTGTATAAGACTATGGAATTTTGTTATGGCAGCCCAAGCAAACTAATTTGGGGAAGTTTTCCTTTCTTCTGTAGTCTAAAAAAGTAGTTGGAAAGTCTTATTATTTGTTTAATTTGTTAGAACTTGCCTTGAAATAGAATGGATTGTGTTGAACCATTATTATCTGTGTGTGTGTGTGTGTGTGTGTGTGTGTATGTGTGTGTGGGGGGGCCCGTGTGTGTATAAGTATATTTTAGGGACATTTAGACATGCTAGATTTTCTTCAAATATTATTGCATTTTTTTCTACTTGTCATATGACCACAAATACTTTGTATTTTTTCTATTTAAAATAATTGTTTAATTAATATATTGTACTTAAAAACAGTACCAGGTAAAAATCAACAAAATGACTTGGCATTTATTTGCATATATTTGTTTTGACTCATGTGACCCTCAAGAAGGAACCTAATAGCTATTTCCAGCACTCTAGTATGATTTTTCATGTCTCTGTCCCAGAAAGTACAATGGAGATTATTCTGTTTTTCCATTTTAAATATAAAATCAGTAAGTTTAATAAGTTCTGTTTTTAAGCATTTGTCTATATTTATTTAATTTTGTCATTAAAAATATTAAGAAGAATTTACCAATAAATTCATCAGGATTAGAGTTTGCATTCTGGTATTTTTTTAAATTGTGGATTTATTTATTTTATTTATAGTACTGCACCTGATAAAATCTAACACTGAGTAACACAGTCTTTGGATTTTATTTTTAATAGACACCAGACTCATAATTTTCTTCCTTTTCTATCACATTTGTTAAAATGTGATCTATGAAAAAAATGTCCTTTTACTCTAGATTTTTAAATATATTCATAAAAGATGTTCTCAGGGTTTGCTTTTCAATATTTTAATATGTATCATTTCTGTTTTTATTTGTCTTCTTAATTCTTGTTACTGGAGATTTGGTTTTACTTTCTTTTGTCCTAAATTGTATATATTTTAATCAATTGTAATATTTTAATCAATTGTTTCTACTTTTTCAAAGAACAATTTTTGCTTTTGCTATTTTTTCTTTGCATACACTTATTTTTCTTTTTCTTTGATTTCTGCTTCACTTTCTTTCCCTTTTCTAGTTTCCTGAGTTAGATAATTGATATTCAAAGCTTTAAATTTTAAGGTTTATGTGTTTGGAGCTAAATATTTTCCTTTGAGCTGTTTAGTTGTATTGCACATGGTTAGATCTGCCTTATTATTCCCTAAATGATAATATTTCTATTTTATTCCTTAACATTATTAAGATGTTTTTCTCTTTGATTTTGGTTTTCAGAATTTTTTCTGCAATGAATCAAGTTGCTTTATTTTCTTTCTTTCACTTGAGTGTTATGAAGTTTCTTGGTTTCTTGGCACAATGTTCTTTGTTAATTTTAGAGCAGTGTCAACCATTATCCCTTCAATATTACTCCAACCCTATTCTTTCTCTCTTCTCCTTTTGGGACTCTACTTATACCTATGTTAGAAATCCCTATTGCATTTTATAGGTATTTTATGCATTTTTAAATAATTGTCCAGATTTAATTTTCTCTCTGTATTTTAGTCTTGTTATTTTCTATTGACATGTTTCACATTCACTAATCTACTGTTCTGTTGTATCTATTTATATTAATTAGATTCATAAATTTTTCAGTTATATAATCTATTAATTAGATTCATAAATTTTTCAGTTATATAGCGATTGAGTAAAAAACTTTTATATTTTATCAATCTCTGATGAAATTGTTTTATTCTACTTGTTTTTAGAAATTTTCAGCTATTTATTCAAATAATATGAATATTACTGCTAATAACTAATAATAATTTTATTATGTTTTAATAATAACAAAAATTATTATTATTCATTCTCTTTCTCCTTTTTTTAGGTCTTTTGTTAGGTCTCTGAAATCCTGTGCAGTTTTTTGAGTCTGTTTTCTCTCTATTAGTTAGATCAGATAGTTTTATTGTTTGTCTTTAACTTCATTAATTTTTTCTTGTTTTCTCTGATAGATAATTAAGCCTGATGTTGAATTTGTTTCTTTTTTTAAATGTTCAGTTTCACATTTTAAGTTTTAAAATTCCCATTTTGTTCTTTTTTAAATCTCTTATAATTGCTTCCTATGATTTTTGATCTCCTGTGTTTTTTGTTTGTTTGTTTCTTTTAAGCAAGTTAATATTTGCTTATTTAAAATGTTTTATGATGGCTACTTTGAATCCTTATGAGAAAAACTCTGCAGCTCAGCCATCTTGGTTTGAATGACTAGTGATTTACCTGTTATAATTCAAATTGAAGTTTTTCTTGCTCTTGGTATAATGGCTTATAATTATATCCTGGAAATTTTGGAATTCATTTTATAAGACCGAATAATATGCCAATATCTTATTGTAGCAGCCTCTACTGACACCATGAAGAAGGTGAGGCCCTGCCCAGTTATGAAAATGAGGATTACATTCTTGTTTAATTTTCCTTGATCCTTTGATATCCCGAGTTAGATGGTGGATGTTTGTTTCTGTGGATCAGAGATGAGACTTCTCAGGTTCTCCACTGATGCCACCTGGTTGGCAGGACATAAAGCACCTTGTTCTTGCTCCCCAAGTTTCCCCCACTCACAACATAGTGAGCAGGGCGTGGTCTGTTACCTTTGGAGGGTGGTGAGATTTCCATCTCCCTTTTCAATCTCCTTTGCCTGTGGCAGGAAAAGGCAGGGGTGTCTCATTACTGCTGGGTGGAAGTGGAAGCCCAGGAATCCTACATGGCCTCCTTGACAGCACAGGGCAGGGCAGGATTGAATACTGACTGGTAAGGATGAAACTCCAAGCTCTTCACTCAGTCTTTTTTAACCCCATACCAGTGGGATTGAAGGAGTGGGGTAGTGGTGGACACCAAGTGTATAAGTCCATTTTTCATTAAGAAGGCTAACTTTGTAAAGAAAAGAGACTTGTTTACCTCACTGACTGGCAAAGGCTTTATGGTGAGTGGTGGAAATGTACACTGAGGAGTGAGAGAAGCCAAAGAGAGAGACTAGGTCCCATGGTCTCTTTTAAGGCAATGTCCCCAGTGACTCAAGAACTCCCTCTATGCTCCACCTCTTAAAAACCACCTCTTATATTGCCATAGGAGACCAACTTTCTGACACATGGACTCTTGGGTGGACAAGCCCAAGCCATATCCAAACCATAGCACTGAGAGGGGGTTCCCACCAACCTCTTACCCATGGGGTTAGTGCATCTTTTCCATGGTGTTTGCTGGAATAGGGTGGTTATTTTAAAAACATTGTCCTTTGACAAGGAACAGAAGACTTTTTTTATGCCTTGTTGGCTCCATTGACAAATTGGGTTCCTTTCTTCTCTAGCATTCAGTCTGAGATACATGAGGCAATAGGAAAGCTCAGGATAGAATTTCTAAGAGCTGAAGTCCTTAGCCATCTGTCTTTTTCTTGCCACCTTTCAGAGCTGTTGTATGTTGTATATTTAAGATAGATAGATTGATTTTCTGAATTTTTTTAGGTGAACCTTAGCAGGAATGGGAGAAATTGTGTCTACTCATCTTAGCATTGGTATTACTTTAAATATTTAAAAAATGTGGTTTTGATATATTTTACCACATAGCCAATGATTTTGTATGTCTTTTCCTTATAAGTACTGTGGTAGATCCCTCTGAAAGATAAAATTCTCTATAGTGCCAGCACACTGGTGACCTTAAGAGTAGAAACTAGAGCTGAATGAGCTTCAGTTAGGAAATATGTCTATTGCTCCTGACCACAACTAAGAAGTCAAGGTAGCTCAGAAAAAAAGTATTATATGAGAAGTGGAGGTTATCATCTCTATAGATAAAAAAAATGTTTTCTAATAAATTTTGATTATCAGGTTTAAAGACACTTAATCTGAACTCTGAATAAATGGCCATGTGATTCAGAGGTGCCAGACCGGTGATTGTTGTTCTGCAATGAAAATAAATGTCAGTAGTCTTATGGAAGTTAGGAAAATGTGATAAAGAACTGTGACATGCACTGGGAACAAGAATTCTGAAAATCCCCCAGTTAATGGCACGTACAGAAAAATATGAGTCAAAGGTTTTTCACTTTGGGGACTGTATACAGAACAAAAATATTATTGGAATTTATCTCCTGCCACTGTGTATGAAGAGTGACAGGTATTGAAATTTTTCTGACAATGTCACAGAGAAGGAGTTATACATTTTTAAGGCTCACTGATAAAAATGGAATAAGCATGGACATACATCTAGATTGTGTGGACATCTTCTCCTGATAACATTCATGGTGTTTCACTGAGAAAAGGAAAAAGCATAAGAGGGAAATATATAGCAGAAGAGCCAGGAGAGACCAGGGGCGTACACCAGATGACTAAGGTGTCTGAAGAGCAGCAGGATTGTCATGGTGGCTGTATGAAGAACACAGCCTCTATCTCAACTCACCTATGTCCATTATTAGTGAGTCAAGTCCCGATATACTATTTTAGTTTTGCAATACTGACATGTGTATCATCTTTGTCTCTAGAAAAATATACTCCTAGATTTGAATGAGGAACTGCAATATTGTATTTTTGAAGATATAGTGAGTAAATATGCTCTAAAGTAAGTGTGATAATTTCTCCTAACCTTTAATATCCGTTTTTGAAAAGACAAACCTAGTTATTTTTGTAATGACAATTTCCTTTTGAACATGTCTAGTTTTGTTACATCTTAATTTGGGATTATAAAATTTTATTGCAAAAATATTATAGTTAAGCTAAACACCATTCAGATGTATTGGATGATTCCCCACTTTGTTTTTCCTATCATAAGGTATCTTTCTTTTCATTCATTCTCACACAGTATCAAACTATCTGACATCTCTCATGCTACATTTACTGTGAACTGCATTCCACCAGCCAGATCTTTATGACTTCTTCTACTGCAAGACAGTGCAATGAATCACAAGGAAGGTGCTCTTATTACATATGTATTTTCTATGAAATTTTGGAAAGCCACAAATTAGGTTCCTTTACGTTTAAAAATTATGGGTAAAGAGTACCATTCTCACTTAAAATGGAATAGAGTACTCCACCCTGTTGCTCCCCCGGAAGGCTCTAGAAAACCTTGATATAATGAGTGGAGAAGCTATTTGAAGATGAAGTATGACCAAATTGGTTATGAATTTACCATTTCTTGTCTGTAACTAAGAACTTTTTTCAATAAATGTTGCTAGGAAATTTAGGTACTTACAGGTGGAAGAATAAAACCATATGCCTACTTATACCAATTATAGAAATAAGCTTAAATATACTAATATAAATATACTAATATAAGGCTTAAAATTATGAAGTTATTGGAAATATAGAGAAAATTCTTCAGGACTTTGAAATGGGCAAATATTTTTTTTTCAAAATCAAAAAATTAAATAAAACAAAAGCAAAAATAGACAATCAGAAATCTTTTACAAAGGAAAGGAAATAATCCTTTCCAAAGGAAATTATCATCAGTGTAGAGACTACGCCACAATTAGAGAGAACATTTGCTTACTACACATCTGATAAGGGGTTGATGTCTAGAATATAATAAACTCCAAAACTAAATACCAAAAACCAAATAACCAGGGATTTAAAACAGTGAGCAACAGGCATGTCTCAAAAGCAGACATACAAATGGCCAACAACTTTATGAAACTAATCATCAGGAAAATTGAAATCAATACCACAAAGAGATATCACTTCACTCCCATAAAACTGGTTTAGCAAGAAATGCTAAAGAGAACAAATGTTGATGAGAATGTAAAGAAAGGGCAAACTTGGACTTTGTTGGTGGAAATAAAATTAGTATAGCTAGTATGGAACACAACATGGAGATTCCTCAAAAACTTAAAACTAGAACTACTGAGTTGTCTTAGTGTCTGGTACATACCAAAGGAAATGATATCAATTCATTGAGACATTCTGCACCCACATGTTTACTACAGCACTATTCAACCATAGTCAAGAAATGGAGACCATCTAAGTATCCATCAACAGATGAATAATTATTTTTAAAGTGGTACTTATACATAGTGGAACTCTATTCATCCATAAAAAGAACAAAATTTTCAGCAACACAGATGGAACTGGTGATCATTTTTACATAAAGTAAAGTAAGCCAGGCATAGAAAAGAAGTACCATGCAACTTCACATATGGAATCTAAGAAGGTTGATCACATTGTGGATAAGAGTAGAAGGATGGTCACCAGAGGTTGGAGAAAATGAAGGGACATGTGAAATCCATCAGTGGCTACAACATTACAGTCAGGAGAAGAAGGTTTGGTTTGCTACTGCAGAGTAGATTGCCTGCAGATACTAATAATGTGCTGTACATTTTTTAAAATAGAAGAAAGAATTTTCAAAGATTTCACCATACAGAAATGAAAAATATTTTATGAGATACATCTGCTTAGCCTGATTTAAGAATGGTACAATGAATATATACATTGAAATATTGTCATGTCCTAATAATATGCAGATTTTTTTAGTTTTTTATGTATGAATTAAAATTTCTTGAAAAATTAAAAAAAGATTCCAAAAAGTGGTCGGGAACATTTGTAAAGGATCCATAAAGAGATTGAGAAACAAAACAAGTAAATAATGAATAATAAAACAGTAAACAGGCTAGAAATTGCTGAGTAAAGATTAAAATTAGTAAATGTAAGTGAATACAAGTAACAACTGTATGAATCTTGCATATCCTTTTCTATCTTTTTAAATTTAAAGAAATTATGATGTAGATCAAAAATTCTGGGTACTTTAAAAATTTTGAATCTTCCAAGGACCTAACAAAGGGTAAATATATTAATAATTTTGGAAAATACTGTTTGTATTTTATAATTAACCTCAAAAAGAATAGAAATATCACCTTGAAAGTAGAAGAGAAAAACAGTAGAAGAGAAAAATATAAAATCATAAATAAAAATAAAATCACTCAAGAAAAACCAGAACGATAGAAATAGCCTAAATGCACAATTAGTCCAAGTAAGTGCAAGTATATACTAAACTCCAGTTAAAAGACTGGGATAGAATCATAAATGGAAAAAAAAAGAGCAGCTCTTGGCATTTAACCAATTAAAACTGCATAGTGAGGACTCACAAAGTCTGACATGAAAGTGGAAAAAACAGTATACGGTGCATATATTAAACAGAAGCAATGTGTTATAGATACAAAGAAAAACAAACATTATGAGGGACAATACATTTCCATATAGTAAGAGTCCTTATACACTGTAAAAAGTTCAATTCTTCATGAAATCTCAATCATTTCAAATACAGTATATGTAAGTAACCATATAATCTCAAAGTATATAAAAATGGGAGGATTACAAACATAAATTTATTATATTGGGATACTTTAAAAACAGAATTCTAGAATGGGTGTTTTTACTGCAACTACAGGCATTCCTAAAATACATTACATTAAATTAATTTTGGACCTTGATGCAAATGATTAGGACAAATTCAATCCTTAGTAACTTAAGAGAAAACAAAGATTCTCAAACTTTTGAGAATATTGAATTCAAATACTGTATGAACTTTAAAAGAGCAAGAAACTGGGTCTGAGCATTAGGAATTTAAAAAATACTCATTGTTTTTCATGTTCATGCTAATGTTCCTTGAGAAATTTATTTGTATTTTTATATCAGAAACATGTCATTTTTCAAATGTAAATTGATCTAGACAAGTATGACCTTATTAACACAGAGCAACAGCTTACACATTGTACATATTTTGGAGGATGAACACTTGAAGAAAGTAGAATTAAAGCATTAATATTATTTAATGCCATCTCTGAGTCTTCAGAGCACAGGTTATAAGATACATGTAGCTCACACAGTCTAGGAATACTTGTGTTCTCTCCATAAACATGGTATGTTATTTGCATTTCGCCTATACACATACATTCATTTCAAGTATTTCCAGATTACCAGTACAATTTGAACACTCCTAATCCAAAATTTGAAATCCATAAAACTCCAAGATCAGAAATGTTTTAAGCCCTAACATAACACCACAGTTGGATAATTCCATACTTGATTCAATGGGCTTAGTTATAGACTAAAAACAAATACACTAAAATGTTGTATTTTCAGGTTTGTGCATAAGCTGTATATGACCTCCATTAATTTCATGTTTAGACTTGGGTTTCATGGCCCAAATATCTCATTATATATATGCAAATATTCCAAAATCTAAAAAAATCCAAAATTTAAAATTCTTCTAGTTTTAAGTATATTGGATAAGGGCAACTTAGCCTCAACAATATAAATACTGTATATGGTTCTTTGTTTAGTTAATAATGACAAAAAAATTCTCTACAAGTTCAGAACAGACAAATTTGGTTTTATTTCAAATATTTTCAATCTATGGCTAGTGGAAACTGTGGATTTGGAACCCCCAGATAACAGGCTAAGTACTCCTTGAAGTAAGTTTAAAGAAATTATTCAATTACCCAATATGTTCCTATGGCTCATATACTTCTTGAGAGCTAAGTAGTCTCAGTTTATAAAAAGATGTCAGATAAGTACTATTTTTAATTCCCCAGTTTTTCCTGCTTATTATGGACCATAGTAAAATAAATGAATAAGTAAGAATTGCAAAAGGTTTATAAGGGAGAAACCTGAATTACATATTGTCATAACTTTATTTGGGGAGAACCTGCACATTTTGTGTTCCCTAAAGCTAATTTTTCTCCTTCCTTCCTTGCTACTCTCCCTCCTTCTTTTCTTTCTTTCTTTCTTTCTCTCTTTCTCTCTTTCTCTCTCTCTCTCTCTCTCTCTCTCTCTCTCTCTCTCTCTCTCTCTCTTTCTTTCTTCATTTTCCACAACATGTTAGTCTTCTGAAATTGCAGGGAATGTAACAGCCTAGATGTGCAAAGGAAAACGTGGGCTTGGAAGCCATAAGGAATTTGAGACTGCTTCATTTACCTGAAAAATCACATCTAGAAGCTATCATTAAGTAAAATAGAGAAGTTTGTGTTGCAGAGTTCCATTATCTCACTCATGAGAATAAGCACTAGATAACTAGGTTCTCCTCCCAAGACTGTTCGTAGTACAGTTCTTGTAAACTTGAATATGCAGATGTGTGTAGTTATAATTACTTAGAATTGAAAGACCATTAAGTGTGAAAAGAAGACAGGGAACAGCAGAGTAAAAGAAACTAGGAAATGAAAAACCATAAGAGTAGTCAAGGAATTTATAAGTTTTCTAGATTCAAAGACTAGAGTGATATTCAAATCATCTCAAATACACCAGAGCATTATCTCAACAATAACCATGATCGACTTTTATAAATGAACTGAATTATTGCTGTTAAATTATATATACTGAAATATGTTGAATCTATGTAGAAAATTAAACATTATCAGTATCAAAACAGAATAGCCTGCCTCTCATTTAAAAAAATGATTCTCTATCTATTGTTACGTAGCCACTAATCTGTTTTCTATATATTTTGTGTATTGATTTCTAGTTGCCTCTTTTCTTCCCAAATTAACAATACCTGTAAGAGTCATTAATCTAATCATTAATTCATGTCCCAGTTAATTACAAATGCTGCTAAACAACATTTGGCCAAGCATTGATCCATATATCTTATTAAAAATTTCCTTAAAATGCAATGTACTGCCCTTCATCATTAATTGACTTATGAAAAATCCTTTGTGTTTCATTTTATGCTACAGTGCTCTGTTCCAAGCTGATCCTTGAACTAGATTTTCAGTTGTTTTGAGCACAGTCTAATGAAGTTGAAGGACTGTTTTTAATTGTGTTTCATAGTCACAGATTATAACTCTCATTCCAGTTAACAAAAAGATGTGGATGATCTCTTTAAAAGGTCAATGTAAGCATAATCCCTGAGGAAAAAGTGAATGTTGAATATTGTTGTCACATAGGACTAATTCACTTGTTGAAAATAAAAACCCAGATGTAGCAATTCATACCCCCTCAGCAGCAGAGTGTGCACATTCCCATGTCCTTGCTCCCTCATCTGTGTTTTCCTCCAGAAATGATTCTCAGAAATCCTGACAAGTATATTAACCAGAATTGCTAAATGCTACCCACCATGCCAGATAAATTCAAAAACAAACCAACAAACAAAGAAAAACAGTGATACTACTCTAATTGCTCAAGTCCTATTCCAAATTTAAAAATTTGTAGGAGGAGTATCCTTCATCATTTGTGTCTTTCATATTTGGATGGTGTTTGTCTTCTGAGTAATAATTCAAGTTCCAAAGCTTCTTTCCTATTGTGATGAGGTCCTCTTCAATTTATACTTGTCATTCTCTAGGATTTATCTACATTTCTGGTAGCAAAAACAGAACTTACCTAAAAGTAGCACATATCATTCATTGGCCAAAGTGCATCATATGAGTAAAGTGCATCATATGAGTACTCCTAACTTAATAACAAACAAACAAAAACTAAAGAAAGTTATTGAGTCCTGAGAAAGAAGAGTAGGGAGGTTATTTTAAATTTACTATGGACAACATATTGTTTTAAAATACATACACACATATTTTGGAATGACAAAAATCTAACTAGTCAACATATGCTTTACCTTTAAAACTTATATATATTTTGTGGTGACAACAACTTTATTCTCTTCACATAATTTCAAGACTACAATACATTGTTAATTATACTCACTGTGCTATACAATAGATATCTTGAAATTATTTGTTCAATACCCTTTCCTACCACCCAGAGTATTAATATCCATTAATGTTCTTTTCAATTGGAGAGGAGTTTTTAAGGTTTATCTTAATTGCTTTACCTATTCAGAACTTTACTATATTTCTACTTATAATTCTATTTATCTTTAACATGCTTATTGATTTATCTTATGTACTTACAATTGACCATTTTCTAATCCATAAGCTGATAGATTGGTCCACTTATTGATAGCAGTGAATTTGTTGTCAAAGAACGAACAAGCACTAGAGAGTACTTACAAATTTGTGGGAAGAGTGTTCTCCATTTGTGGGTCCTGTCATGGCACAAGTCTCTTCTGAGGGCTTTCCAACAATTTTAAATGAAGGAATGAGGTATTCATTATTGAATTTTGCCTTCACTGGTACATTTCCTTTCATGTGGTTCAATCCTCTTCTGAAGTTGTTTGTCCCTACTCTGGGGCTGATTCTCATCATTAGTTGTAAGGGTTATATTCACTCACATAATGCTGACAACTGTAACTGTCCATATTCGATTTGTATTTTTTTAAAATTCTCTAGAAGAAAGGAGCAGAGTTAAAATCAGTCTTGTGATCAAATGTTTTAGTCATTATCATCCAAAATACATGCACTGAGAACACCTTTGGAAGTGTTGATTTTGAAATTTGTAAAAAAACAATCTAGAATGAACAGTAAATTCACTCTCAGGGACTTGCTGCTTATTTGAAATATGGAAATTGTCAGTCCTGTAATATTCTTTTTGTAAATCTGAATCAACTATTCAAATTTATATCCCTCTTCCTTTGTTTCCCATTCTGATATATCTGTTTTGTATTACCTTTCTAATTCTTCATTAAATTACTCAGAATCTTAGGTGTTTAAAACAACCCAAGACATTTTGGATGTCTTGAGTTTCTGCACATTGGGATCTTGACATGGCTTAACTAGTTTTCTCTGCTCAAGGTCTTGCTCAGGATGGCCATCAAGGGTATCAGCCATGCTGTGGTCACTCAGGTCTCACCCAGGGAAGGGTCCACTCCTGTGGGTACAGGCAGGACTGTCTCCTGACTCAGGACTATAGGACTAAAGACACTAGTTATTTCCCATGTGAACAGCTACTTCCCCTATTATCAGAACTGAGAGAGAAAAAGTGGATGAAATCTTCAACTTTTTGATGATCATGTCTTACAATAGATACCGTGCCATTTCTGCAGGGTTCTGGTTATTAAAAAGTGAATTGGCAATTGGCTTATTTCACTTAGCATGATATTCTCCAACTCCATCCATATTGGCAAATTCCATAATTTTATTCTTCTTTGTAACTGAATTAAAACAAATCAAAAAGGTAAAAAATAAATAAATAAAACACTGAAAAACAAAACAAAACAAACAAAAAAGAGGTGAATTGGCAAGAACTGCACACTCATTGGGAGAAGATGATACCAGGTAATGAACAGCAAGAGACAGAAATTACTGGAGACCACTCTAGAAACTTAACACACCTTTAACACATTACATTTTTTGATACACTGTGCTTGCTTACCTGAATAAAATTCATACTAAAATGTTATTTTTGGCAACTAATCAACTAATTTTCTATGCTTCCATCAGAATTATCTAGGCTAATCACATATCTGTTTTTCACAAGCCCAGAATTTAATGTGTCCTGCCATCACAAACATTAATGTATTTTATTTGGAATAAACTGCAAAAATATGATTTTGCATAACATCAATTTACTATTTTTACCTCCACTATTATTTTATAGCTTTCTGTTTTCTCATTTCTCTTCATTGTTTAAAAATTTCAAAATGACCTTTCTATGTCCTTTCTTTCTGGATCTAGAATGTTTTTTTATTTCCAGGACATTAAAACTAGTCCACATTTAAATCTACACAAGATTCTTATATTTTGGGGAACTTGTGGAACAGGTGTTCTCTGTGATTGTCATTATTAGAGTGTTAATGAAGGCCTTAGAATCCCGAAAGTTCTAGAAAACTCCTTGAATGCTGGATTGTACTGTATTTGGAATATGATTTTTTTTGTTGTTGTTCTTTAAATTTTTTAAATTAAATAGTCAGCATGGTGGTGTACACCTGTAATCCTAGCAACTCAGAAGGCTTTGGTAGAAGTGTAAATTTGAGGCCAACCTCAGCAATTTACTAAGGCCCTGTCTGTCTCAAAAAAAAAAAAAATGCTGGGATGTATCTTAATGATAGAGTGATAGAGTGTAGAGATCCTCTGGATTCAATGCTCAATACCAAACAAATACACACACACACACACACACACAAGTGAACTATAATGTGTTTACTATAATCCTTATCATTTTTCCTAATTTATTTTAATTAACAATAAAATGATTTAAAGTATCACATACAGCCATTTTAATACCACTATGAGAAAACATGTCTTATTTATATGAGGAACTTAAGGATACATCACTCTATTGCAAAATATTTAACTGAGATTAGGAAGCACAACTCTTTCCTAAGTTGTCTGGCAATTCTTTTATTAAAAAGAAATTGGAGAAGATTAACATTAATAAGAGTATAGGCTCACAGAAATGTTAATTTGTTCCAATGAGCAACTGCAAGAGCTTGGAAGAGGGACTTGAGCTACAGAAAGAATTACAACCTGCCCAACACATCAGTTGTAACCTTGTGAGATACTAAGTGAAGGACCTAGTTAAACCATTCCAAGACTTCTGACCCATGGAAACTGTGAGATAATAAATGCTGTTGTTTTAAGTTGCTCAATTTGTGGTAATTTTATAACAAAACAATAGTAAAACAATACATTATCCAAGAAAAAGAAAATCATGGTTTCATCCATGGATGAAACCAAGATCTCAGCTGACACAGCATGGACATGGTAAACCAGTTGACATGGACATCACTCGTATTCTGTACATATGGCAATTGCTGAAATTCTGCCTCTCTCTGCTCCAGGGAGAAGTGCTTTGAAGTTGGTTGAAGGCAGTGAATCACCTTCACCTGCTCCACTCCACTTCATCATCTGAGTGTGTGCCTGAACAAAGTGTTGGGTTCTGGGTCCTCTTACACACTGTGTGATACAGGACCTGAACAATGGAGGACCTACTTATTGCAGGAGCCAGATGCTGAGGACATCTCATGCTACAGGAGCCTGTTGTGAAAAGTGTGCAAGCACAGTGAGACAAAAATACCTTCCTTTTTGGTGTCCCATAGAATACTCTAATTAATATTGCACCATCCATCTGAGAAGAAATATCTAGAAGACATATCTTCATTTTTGCAAAGAAGCAATAAAGGTTTAATAAAAACCTGAGAGAAAGTGTATTGATAAGTGGTACAGCAACTCATTTCACAGAAATGAAAATTAAAGCCATAGTGTTTAAATCATTTGTGAAGATTAATAGTAGGACCAAGACAAATAAAATTACTTCAATGTTATGCCAAAGTCATTTCCAATAAATCATACCACCACATATAATACTGAGAGTAGTTTTATCAAAATCACTTAATTTGATCATTTTTATTTCTTTATCAAAGAACTTGTCCAACACACATCCTCTGGAGAATATGAATTTTAAGACATTTTAATAGACATGTCTGCTACATAAGCAAACTTAGAAAGAATATTATCTTGGATTTTAATCAAACTATTTTTAAATTAGGCATATCTACAGTAAAACACACAGCTCTGATTTGCATTGTTTAGGAGACCAAAGTATATGACTTTTGTAATTAGTATTCCGCTTGGTATTTATTACAGCTCCATTAAACCAGGACATTTCCTTGTACTCTTCCCAGCCAATTTTCTACTTATTATGGAGACAATAATTTGTCTAATTTCTGTTGGTCCCACTGTGCAGTTTGTGTAAATGAACTTGTGTATTCCATTGTGCCTGGCTCCCACTAATCAGCAAAAGTTCTTAGAAAGATATATACAAGAATTGCCTCTTTCTTTGTTATTACTGGTTATTTTTCTGAAGCATACATACACCACAAGTTTTTAAAATGAGGTCTCTGTTCTTTTTCCTTTAAAAAGTATTTTAACTGATGAATAAAATCATAAAGACTTGTACGCATCAATGGACACCATGTAATGTTTTGATACATGGAGATGCTGTGTGATATTTAAGTCAGGTTAAATGTAATTATCTCCTCAAACATTTTTCATTCTGTTATGGTGAAAATTTTCAAAATACTTTCTTCTAGGTTTTTGAAATGTGCAGCACATTATTGTTATCCGTAGTTGCTCCGTCAGGCAATCACATTAGAACTTCTTGCTACTGCTCAATTCCCAGTAGCCAAGCTATGGAACCAACCTATGTGCCCTTCAAGAGATGAATGAACACCAGGTGAGGTGGTGCATAGCTGTAATCCAAGAGGCTCCAGAAACTGAGGCAGGAGAATCATGAGGTCAATGCCAGCCTCAGCAACTTAGTAAGTCCCTTAGTAAATCAGTTTCTCTCTGTTTATAAAAAAAAAAAAAAAAAGCCGGGGATGTGGATCAGTGTTTGAGTGTCCCTGGATTCACTCCCCAGTATCAAAAAAAAAGATGAATGGAGAAAGAAAATGTGTTATATATACAGAATGGAATACTACTCAGCCATAAAAGAGTGAAATTATGGCATTTGCTGGTCCCAAAAAAACAAAGGTCAAATGTTTCTCTCTGATATATGGGTGTTTAACTAAAACAAAGGAGGGTAGGGAGGGGATGTATAGCAGTTCATTGGATTAGATAAGGGGAAATGAAGGGAAGGGAAAGGTTTGGGAATAGGAAAGACAGTAAAATGATTTGGACATAACCTTCCTGTGCTCATATATGAATACACTACTAGTGTAACTCTACATCATGTACAACCACAAGAATGGGATCCTAATTGAAATGGATTGCATTCCATGTATGTATAGTATGTCAAAATACACTCTCTAGTATCATGTATATCTAAAAACAACAAATGGAAACAACAAATAAAAAAAATAAAGCTAATGCAATTTGGATCACCACCCTTAAAAAAAGAAGAAGTTCTTGCTACTAACTATAATTTAATATCCATTGATCAAGCTTTCTTCATTCCTGGCCTCTGGTACTGTCATTCTACTCTCAACTTCTGTTACCTCAACTTCTTAAACTCCTCATATGAGTGACATCATGCTTAACTTGCATTTCAATTTCAATGCATGACTTATTTCACGTAGCAGAATGATCTCCACTTACACACATGTTGTTGCAAATGGTGGGATTTCATCTTTTATGGCTGAATAGTGTTCCATTGTGTATATGAGCCATCTTTTCTATGTCCACTTATTAGTCTATAAACATGTAGCCATTTCTTGGCTGTTTTGCTTGGTGCATCAGTGCATATGAAAGGGAAGTTTTCTCTTCGACATACCAATTTTATTTCCTTTGTAAAGATACCCAGGAATGAGATCCCTGGATCATATGGTAGTTATGTTTTCACTTTTTAGTAACTTCCATACTGTTTTCCTGTAACATTCCCACTGATAACATGCAAAGATTTCTTTTCTTTCTTCCACAAGCTCACCAGAATTTATTAATTTTTGACTTTTTGGTAATAGTTCTTCTTAATAGAGTGCTGTGATGTTTCATTGTGGTCTTGATTTGCATTTCCCTAATGATGAATGATGTGAAGCAATTTTTTTCATATACCTTTGGCCATTTGTACATCTTTTTTGAGAAATACCTATTTATGTCTACCGTTCATTTTTAAATAAGATTATTTTTTTTCTTGTTTTGATATTTTTTGCTATTGAGCTTCTGGAGTTCCTTATATACTCTGGATATCAACCCCTCATCAGATGTAGAGTTGGAAAATATTTTGCCCCATCTGAAGGCTGTCTCTTCATTTTGTCGATGGCTCCTTTTTTATACAAAAGATTTTTGTTTGATACAAGACCATTTTGTTTATTTTTGCTTTTGTTTCCTGTGCTTTTGAGATATTCCCGAAAACATCCTTGCCAATTTCAGTGTCCTGAAGCATTCCCATGGTGTTTTGTTCTGTAGTTTTATAGTTTCAGTTCTTACATTTATATCTTTAATCCATTTGGAGTTGCTTTTTGTAACAGATGAGAGATTAAGGTCTAGTTCCATTTTTCTGCATCTGGGTTTGTTTTCTTTCTTTTTTTTTTGGTAAAATGCACAAAAAAGTGTCTCACTTTTTCAGTACTTATATAACTTAAAATATTTTATTATATTGTTGCTTCAATTCAACCCCCAAATCACACAGAAAAACAGGTATTGCTAACAGGAATTTCTGATGTCAACCTTTTAAAGAACTAGCTTTGACATCACATCATCGAAGATGAAACTTCATTTTCCTTTTTGGTAACTACTATACCTGCTAATTTTATGTCTTTCTCAAATATTGCTTTCCTCTGTGTCCCATTATTAGCCATTCATTTCTTCTGAGCACCTTTGCATCTAGGAGTGGCTTTGTCCTTAGGGTTTCAGTCAGAAAATTTTCCAAATTCAAGGTTGTGAGTGGAACAATGAGGTGGTGGGTGCTGGGGGGTGTGCCTTTGGGGTATATATTTGGTGAGCTGAGCTGAGTTTCTCTCTGCTTCCTAGTGAGATATCTTGAGCTGCCTCCCTCAACCACACTCTTCATCCATGTTATTCTGTTTCACCTTGAACCCTGAGGAATGGAGGATGGCTATGCACTTAGACCTCTGAAATTGTGAGCTCTCAAATAAATTTTTCCTCCTTCTTATTTTATCTTTTGATCATAGTAGAGAAATAAAGCTGACTAAAATAATGGGCAACAAGAATTTTTTTTTGAAAAAAAAAAAAGAGTACATAGTAGAAAGTGTATGTGTAGTGCATGTACCATGTATATCTGTAATTTTTGAATTGGCTTGCATAAATGGATGCATGTGTACATTAATACTAGAAAATTTTCTAGGAAAATGTGTTTCTTTTCATAATATGTATTCAAGAATTGTGATTCTAAGAAACTCAAGTTATAATTATTTGGATTTTGTCTTACTTATCATCAAATGCACCCAAAATGATTCCAACACTGATACATATAAACAGTGTGTTTTAGATAACATCTCAAGATTTGGAAGTAGCTGTGTACAGAAGGTAGGGTGGCAGTTTATTCCTGCTGGGAAACTTGCGACCCTTTATATAAATTGGAAAATATTCTGTGAAATTTTTTATATATCATTTCTTATATATCATAAAATAGATAAACTACTTTCACTCAATCCATGTAATTGAAGAACAGCTTATTCATGAACTAATTTACAAACATATTCAGGAAAAGTAACAATGAAGTATGAAGAAGTTCACAGTTACCAATGTGGTTGGTGGGTATGGGGATCATTACCAACACTTCTCCTAAAGAGAAAGGAGTCAAAAGAAAGCATGCAACTGTAGAAGACAACCTTTTGCAGAAGTTTGACCTATGGTCAAAAAACACTCCCACTTCCCTTGGATCTATCTGGTGCCTCCATTTAGCTGGATCAATAAGAAAACTAGAAGGCAAAGGGATTAGATTTCACATCAATAAACATTACTGTCTCCTCAAAGGGAATAACATTTCTATAAATAAAGGATATTTCTATCCTTTATTTATATATCCTGATAAAGCTTCAACAAATTAAAAGATATAAGAACTAGAAACTTACCTGTACCTAATATTAGCTTCAAAATACATTTTAAAAGGCATAGAATTACAGGGAAAATGGACAAATGCAACATTTGGGCAGGAGATTTTTAATGTGCTTCTCTTAGTAATTGATAAATTAAGCAGAAAAAAATCACTAAGGATACAAAATACTTTAATAATGCAATGATCTAGTAGATAACTATAAATTCCATTCATCAACAGCAGAGTACATTTTAAGCATGAAAGAACACTTCTGAAAATTGACCACATACTGAGGTATGAAGCAAAGCTTATCATATTTCAAAGACTTATTTTCATGCAGAAAAGATTCTCTCCATATAGAAAAAAGCAAATTAGCCATCAATTATCTAAAGGTAAGAGGATAACTAGAGGATCAAAATTTCCAAGGAGTAGGGTAAGAATGAAATATTAAGTCAGATTGTAGCACAAGATTTCTAAAACAAAAATAATAATTAAGCAAGCATTTGAAAGTAATTTAGAAGTTGAGGAGATATTCTGAAGAACTCTATTGTATGATGATTGAAAATCTGTAGCAATAGCATTAATACAACCAGTATGGAGTGAAATGAGCAAGACCTTATTACAGAGGATCATGTAGGTCCTTTTTAAATTCTCTAGCTTTTCCTGAAGATAAATGGGGACAGGTTGCAGAGCTTTGTAAGAGGAAAATAAGATTCTTGACATGGACTTTAACAAAATTTGACATATACCTTGATAACACTACTTTGACACATTCATATTCAGATTTTACTGTGAAGAAACCATAGGAGAAAATGAAGTATCACTGTAACATGCATTGGGATGGCATTGCATGATTGAAATAAATTATCATTGGACCTCAGCAGAGATAACCATGCTAGAAATAATGAAAAAGGTTTGAATCTTGATATACTTTGAAACTAGTCAACATGCTTGTGTCATGGTGCAAGGGAAAGTATGGCTCATGATTGTGAACTTAAGAATCTAGATACAAAGAGTTGCCATCAAATAAAAAGCAAATGAAATAAAGGGTAGGTCATGTAGACAAAGTGAAGAGCTCAGCTTTGGATACATTTTGTTTCAGATTGTGTGTGTGTGTGTGTGTGTGTGTGTGTGTGTGTGTGTGTAGGTGGAGGAGATTATTTAAGCAGTTGGAAGAATAGGACTGGGGTTAGGGAGAGAAACTTGTGCTAGACATACAAGTTCGTATGTGTAGGGAGATAATATGGTATTTACTCTTGTTGAGCTAGTTGATGAAACCAAGGAAATAGATATTAAAAGAGAAGAGGAGGTGTCTCAAACTTGACTCCCAAGACAAACTAACACAGTTAGTAAAGCAATAAGAGTAGGAAACAGAAAAAAAGAAATGAGAAGTAATAAAGACAACTGAAGAAAAAGAATCAAGAAGAGAGCAATCAAACCCATGTGCTAAACCCTGGTATTTGTTCCAGAAATGTGAAAATAAAAGATTGAAATTATATTCAGCAAATTGGAGACTGCTGAAACCTTAAAGAACTCAGATTCAAAAGGGGAATTTGGTGAGAAAAATTGGATGGAAATGATTCAAAATGAGATTAGGATGTTAAAGTTTATGAAAATAAAGGTTTATTGTTTCTTTAGTAAATTATATACAGACATTAAAAAACAGAAGAGAAGATTTAGAAACAATTGTAGACAAATTTCTAAGAAGACTCAGAAAAGAAAAATTATTTAAAAACTGGAAAAGGATTAGGGTAAGCAGGATATTAAATATGTCTGTGTATATTAATTATATATACACATTTACATTTAGATAATGAGAAACTCATTATATATGAATAAAAATAAATAAAATACATAATATATGAATATATGTACATATAATTCAGTAAATTCCTGTTCATCATGCTGTAGTTCTAATGAGTCTCAGCAATGGAAGTGAAAGAAAGAGAACAAATAAAATTTCAGTAATGGAAACTCTCTCATTTTTGAAGATATGTGGTCATTGATAAAAAATCAAGACAAATGAATTTGAAAAATTCCAATTAAGAGAAAGTTTTCAGCATGGTCAAAGTACAAACTATTGAGTTTCATAACTACAGAAATCAATTGGTGAAAATATAATTTAAATTAGGTTTAATTTAAATTAATACTAAAATATAAAGATCTTGGGAAAAAATTAGCAAAAAATTTCTGGAAACTGTTTTTTTTTTTCTTTTCTTTTTTTCTGAATGGGGGTAGATTTTCTACCTACAAAAGAATGAAATTTGAAAGATGATACAATTGTTCTTCCTCCTTTGAGGTTTTCAGGTCTCTTATTTCTTTTTCTTACCAATTTGCTCTGGTTAGGACAACTAGCACTAGGTTAAGATGTGTTGAGATTGACTGTCTTTGCATTGTTCCAGATCTTAAAAGAAAATCTTTCAGTATTTCTCCATTGGCGAATTAGTCCTACCTTTTTCATAAAAGGCCTTTGTAGTGTTAAGTTTCTTTCACAACAAATGGTTGAGTTTTTCATGAAAGTATAGAATTTCGTCAAGTGATACATCAGCATCCATTGAGATGACCATATTAATTTTGTTCTGTTAATGTGGTAACTTTGATTTATTTGCATATATTAAAACATCTTTGCATCCCATAGGTGAGACTCTCTTGGTTATTGTCTATAATCCTTTAAAAATGTTATCAAATTCTGTTTGATAATATTTCATCACTAATATTTTATTTATTTCTTATCAATGATATTGAGCTGTAGTTTAATTTTCCTGTGGTGCCTTTGACTGGTTTTCGTATTGGAGGGCGACAGACAGTTTGTAAATGTCCCCTTTTTGATGTTTTTGGTAAGAATTTAAGGAACATTGGCATTAATTATTCTTTAATGTTATAGAAATTTTGCCTGTGAAGCCATCTGAACCTGGAATTTTTCTTTGTTGGAAATTTTTTATTAGTGATTCAATATTATTATTTATTACTTTCCTGTTCAGGATTTCTATTTCTCCTTGATTTAGTATTTGTAAGTCGTATGTGTTATTTATTTTAAATTGTTCAGTGATTTGGTATGCTACTATTATTGTTCTTACAATGTGTTAGATTTCTGTAACATCATTTAGAGTGTCTTCCTTATTTTCTTTATATGAATCTTCTCTCCTTTTCTTGGTTATTCTAGCTCAGTTTTATTTTTTATTTTGTATTTCCAGATCTTATTTTGTATTTCAAATTTCAAAGACCCAAATCTTAGTTTAGTAAATTTTTTTACAGTTTTTCTGTTCTGCATTTCATATTTTTCTCTTCTAATATTGAACAGATTCTTTCTTCTGCTACCTTTGATTCAGTTTGTTCTATTTCTCATTCATTGAAGGGTAATGTGAAATGCTCATTGGAGATCTTTCTTCTCTGTAAATGCAGATGTTTGTTGTGATACAATTCCCTTTTATTGTTTATTTTGCTGTAGTCTGTTCTTCTGTGTATTTCATTTTCCTTTTCATTTATCTAGAGATATTTCCTAATTTTTTGATGTATTATTTTGCCTAATTGTTGTTTAATAGTATGTGTTTAATTTTTCATCTCTATGTGAAGTTCTTTATTTTTCTTTTGTTACTGATTTCTAGATTTATTTCACTGTAGTTTGAAAAGATACTTGAAATGACTTCAGTCTTCCTAAGTTTGTTCCTTTGTTGTATAGCATAATGCATAAGCTACACTGGGCAAGGTTCCATGTGCATTTGAGATATATATATATATATATAATCTCCTATTGCCACTGAATCTATGATGAACAAATGAACACAAAATTAAATCAATCATAAGGGAAAATTATGCAATTAAGAGTGTGAACACAAGATGTTCGAGATGGCTGCAGGCATTATGCAGCATATTATTTTATGGTTAATTAATTTACAAGTAGAAGGAGTACCTTTAAAATAATAATAAATATAGACTAATGGTATACCCCTAAGCTAGCCCAGTCATGTATTATAGTCATCAAGTAGTTTGCACTGTGTATGAGCATATGTGCTGTATTGTGTATGGCTGGTGACACAGCAGGTTTGTTTGCAGTGAATTGCCACATTTTTCACAATGTTACAGTGGCTCTGATAGTACCAGGGGATAGGAATTCTTTATCTCCATTATCGCTCCCTAGACCCCAGTGTAAATGCTATGTGTTGTTGACTGAAATTTTCTTGCATAGCACAAAGCCATGTGGCTGTTTCTCCCTTCTCCTATGTCAATTTTAACATTATATTTTTAAGTGCTCTGATGTTGGCTAGATGCATGTTTATAGAAACAGTAGCTACAGGGGAATAGCAACACAATGGTGAGCGTGCTAGTCTTCAGTCAAATTCACTCTGTAGCATCATGTCTTGTATTTTTGTCTCTTATGACAATTGTAGACTTAAAGTCCACTCTGTTTTCTGTAAGGATAGCCATCTTTTTCTCATTTTGTTGCCATTGGTGAAGAAAATAATTTTTCTATCTTTTTACATTCAGTCTATGCATAGTCTCAAATCTAACCTTTTAGATTTATAATTGGCATACATTTTGATATTGTTTAATGTCTTTTGATTTATGAATTTAATATAGTTACCCTTCATTATTCACATGTAAGGATATAATTGCCACTTTTTCTGTATGTTTTGTACTTCAATTATTATTTTCTTCTTTTCTTGCAATCTTCTTTTTTAAAACGTTCATTTTTGTTGTAAAGTAGTTTATTTTCTCTTCAGATTTTTGTATTTTCTATAGGGCTTTTTTCTTTGTGTTTCAAAATTTTATAAAATTTGAATTTAGTTGATAATAACATTATTAGTATAAATTCTACATTTTTACTTCATGTCTCCTATTACTGATATTAGAATTTACTTAATTTCTATAGTTATACTTAGTACTTTTTTCTTTTAAATTTATAAAGAATTAAAAGTGATTGATGCATCACCATCACAGTCATATCATTCTGTATTTTACATGCTTTTTAAAAATGTTTTTATATATGCTTTCATTTTACCCTTTTGTGTCCTTTAGTAACTTCCTTTAGTAGGTCTTGTGGTGACAAACTACCTCATTTTAGATTTATAGACTTTTCCCCCCATCTCTCCTTTACTTTTAAGAAGCAGCTTTTTCAAGTATAATATTCGTGGCTTGTAGAATTTTTAAAAATACTTTGTATATTCACCCAAATCTTTCCTCCTTTGTAAGTTCTGGTTGTAAAATCAGTTGACAGAGTTGTGATGGTTCTTTTTTATGTAACAAATCACTTTCATCCCAATTCTTGGCAAATTATCTCTCTGTCTGTACATTTTGGAATTTAATTGCAACATATCTTCATGTAGCCCTCTTTACATTATATCTGTTTGAGGTCTTTTGGACTTGATGAATTTGGATGTCCCTTTTTCTCTCCAGAATTGGAAATTTTCAATTTTTTAAAAAATAAGCCCTTGTAATCCCCACAGCTCAGGAGGCTGAGGCAGGAGCATCAGGATTTC